>NC_060896.1:3923888-4036388 GCF_014805685.1 Silurus meridionalis | reverse complement strand
TTAAACACTTCTTTTAAACAGCTGCCTCTAAACACTGCCTTTAAACACTTATTTTAAACAGCTGCCTTAAAAATTGCCATTAAAGCACTATCTTTACACAACTGCCTTTGAACAGCTGCCTCTAAACACTGTATTTAAACACTTCCTCCAAGTACTGTCATTAAACACTGGATATAAACATTGCATTTAAACACTGCATTAAAACAATGCCTTTAAACACTGCTTTTAAACAGTTGGCTCTAAAAAACTGCCATTAAACAAGCTGCCTCAAAACACTGTCTCTAAACACTTATTTTAAACAGCTGCCTCTAAACACTGTCTCTAAACACTTTTTGTAAACACTGCCTCTAAACACTACATTTGTCTTTAAACAACACTGCCTCTAAACACTACATTTGTCTTTAAACAGCACTGCCTCTAAACACTACGTTCATCTTTAAACAGCACTGCCTCTAAACACTACATTTGTCTTTAAACACAACTGCCTCTAAACACTACATTTGTCTTTAAACAGCACTGCCTCTAAACACTACGTTCGTCTTTAAACAGCACTGCCTCTAAACACTACATTTGTCTTTAAACAAAACTGCCTCTAAACACTACATTTGTCTTTAAACTACACTGCCTCTAAACACTACGTTTGTCTTTAAACAACACTGCCTCTAAACACTACATTTGTCTTTAAACAACACTGCCTCTAAACACTACGTTTGTCTTTAAACAACACTGCCTCTAAACACTACATTTGTCTTTAAACAACACTGCCTCTAAACAGTGCCTTTATATACTATTGCCTGTAAACGCTTTTATTAAACACAGCCTTTTAAACACTTGCTTTTAAACACTACTGGCTTTGACGTTGCAGCTTTCGGAAGTTTCCTCCCGTTCAGATGATTTTCACCTCGCCCTGCTCTCAGTTGTTGGCAGGAAGTAAAAGTTCGTTGATCTTTCGTTCCACTTATCGTTACAGAAATCGCAGCTTTAAAAAGCAGAAGTAAAAATGACATCATTTAGTCAGAGCGCATAAATCAGTCACACAACATTCATACAATCTTTACACAACATTTACACAACATTCACACAACTTTTACACAGCAGCACACTGGATCGCTGAGTCTAAAGCGGCTGCCATCTGGACAGATGAGCAGAAATCATTTTGCTGAACACTTTCGTGACAGGAAGTTGGCAAAGCACAAAAGATTTTTTTTTAAAAGCTTGGCGGAAACTAAAGCACATGACTGCCACAAAGAACCACCACTCTGCTCTTTCGTACTTTTATTTAATTCATTATTTATTTATCTTGGGGTGACAATAAGGACTTTGTTGGCAAAATTTTTTTTTTTGCTGACAGCAACTCATTTGAGCAAAAGAATGTGGAGGAACTGAAAAGGATACAAGTAAACAAATAAAATAACAAACAATACTAATAATTATTCTGCAAAAAAAAGGATTAATTACAATTAATTCATTGGTAATCAAAAATGAAAAGCAAACTATAATGTTTTATAAAAAATCAACCTTTAAAAAAAAAATGCAAAAAAGTTTTATAAACATGTTTAATAAGCAAAATAAAAGGTTAAAATTAGAAAAGTAAAAGAAAATGCTTTTATTTAAAAAATAATAATAAAAAAGTAATGACAAATATTATGCATGTGATCAGCGAAACACAATTAATCGTGAAAAAAGGGCAGTGCAGAAAAATACTATTTAATTTATAAAATGTTTTTAAAGATATTGTTCAAAGTCTATATGTTTTATTTAAAATAATTGAATACAAAAAAGAGAAATAGTGTGTGTGTAGCTCCTTCACTGCTGTTTCTTCTCTCCGATCTGACTCCATGATTCCATTCCTCTGACGTCGAGCTGGGTTTGATCACTTGAGGGTGCAATACGAACTCCGGAGGACCCTTGTACAAAAGACCGTTTTGTTTAAAACACACACACACACACACACACACACACACACACACACACACACACACACACAATTTATCTTCATAACAGAAGGTAACAAAAGCACAAACCTGTCATTCGTTCACGTCATTCACCAATCGCTCATCTACAGCAGAGTCACCTGCATGAGTGATGTCATAGTGCGATGATGATGTCATCTTCAACATATGAGCTAACCACTGTCTCTAAACACTGCCTCTTGAACCCCACATTTAAACACTGCCTCTAAACAGCTGTCTCTAATCACTGCCTTTAAGCAATACTGCCTCTAAACACTGCCTTGAAAAACTACTGCCTTTAAACTCCAATACCTAGAGAAGCTGCTTTTAAACACCACCTTCAAACACTCCCTTTCAACTCCAATACTTATACAAACTGCTTTTAAACACTGCCTTTAAAACAATTCTACTAAACACTGCCTTTAAAAAAGTACTGCCTCTAAAGACTGCCTTGAAAAACTACTGCCTTTAAACTCCAATACCTATGAAAAATGATTTTAAACACCACCTTTAAACACTGACTCTAAACTGCTGTCTCAAAACACTGATTTTAATAACTACTGCCTCTAAACACTGCCTTTAATAACTACTGCCTCTAAACACTGCCTTTAAACTCCAATACTTATAAAACTGCTTTAAAACACTGTCTTTAAACACTACTGTCTCTAAACACTGCTTTAAAATGCTGCCTCTGCACGGCTGCTTATGAACACTGCCTTAAACGACACTGCCTTTAAATACTGCCTCTAAACACTGTGTCTATACACTTTCTCTTAAAACTACTTTTAAACACTATCGTCTCTAAACACTTCCTCTGTAAAGTTGTGTAGTATCGAGGTAGAATTTAACTCATTCTGTAGTTGGAATCCACTCAACACATTTATTAGTGTTATGGGTTTGTTTTGGCAAGACACCACACACGCACACACACACACACACACACACACACACACACACACACACACACACACACACACACACAGAGATTCAGCTGCACATTCCTTCAGGGTGAATTTAGTGTGAGCTGTGATGTTGGGTTTGGGGTTGGGTGTGTGTTGTACAGGTTGTGTGTGTGGTCTCTCATGTTGTATGCAGGCAGTGTGTGTGTGTGTGTGTGTGTGTGTGTGTGTGTGTGTGTGTGTGTGTGTTTTGTTGTTTTAACTCTGCTCTGTGGTCATGTGTCATGTCTTGTGTGTTGCTAAAGGTTTTGTTGTTTTGTGTGTGCGTGTGCGTGTGTGTGTGTGTGTGTGTGTGTGAGAGAGAGAGAGAGTTCTTTTGGACATTTTTATTTTGTTTAAAGTGTGTCATTGTTTTTTGTGTTTAAATTGTGTTTTTAATCTAATCCTGTGTCAGTCTGCAGTGTAGTGTTGTGTTGTGTTTTTGTTCTATTGTGTTGATTGACATATCAGTTGTTTTGCTCTTTTGTGTGGCTTGCAGTATGTTGATCATGTTGTGTTCCATGCTTTATGTTGTTGTTGTGTTGTCCTGTGCGCTTGCTGTATGCTTTTGTTGTTGTTGTTGTGTAGCTGATAAGATTTGCTTCTGTTATGCCCCCAGGAAACTGATACACATACAGAGAATGTTTTTCGGCAGTTAGTTGTGTTTAGGTGTGTGTGTGTGTGTGTGTGTGTGTGTGTGTGTGTGTGTGTGTTGTCTGTACAAAGCCTCACATGACAACACTGTGACTGTAGCCTTTGTTATAATCCTGGCTACAGACTAACTGAGTGTGTGAGAATGACTGACAGAGTGTTCCTGTGTGTGTGTGTGTGTGTGTGTGTGTGTGTGTGTGTGTGTGTGTGTGTGTGTGTGTGAGTGTAGCAGTGGGAACTGAATTGAGTGTGTATAATGCCATGCAGATGCAGAGTTGTGGGGTGCTGTTCGATGGCAGGCACTATTGTCCTCAGGGTGAATAACTGCCCCCCTGCATGCTCTTTCTCTCTCTCTCTCTCTCTCTCTCTCTCTCTCTAGAAGCTCACTAGAGTGACAATGAAGTCCTCTATTTTGTCTGTCTGTCTGTCTGTCTGTCTGTCTGTCTGTCTGTCTGTCTATCTATCTATCTATCTATCTATCTATCTATCTATCTATCTATCTATCTATCTATCTATCTATCTATCTATCTATCTATCTATCTATCTATCTATCTATCTAGATGCATTTCCATCTATTTGAACTCCTCCAAAATCATTGCACACTCTATCATTGGCAAATGCTATATCTATGTGTGATTACCCATCAGCCTCAGCATGTCACATGTCCCACTTAGTACTCAGACCTGTTCCCTGTTTCTCCTAAATTAAGTTGTTGATTAGTTTGTAGGATTGCACTGTTGTACCCTGTGTGTGTGTGTGTGTGTGTGTGTGTGTGTGTGTGTGTGTGTGTGTGTGTGTGTGAGTAATATGCAGGTCTTTGCCTTCCTCACCCTCCTCTTCAGTGTCATCATATGTCCAATTCCATCTTTAATGGCTAGAGGCAATATATCTATGGTTACACACAGGATGTAAGAGAGAAAGAGTGAGAAAATGTGTGTGTGAGTGAGTCAATGAGTGTTGCAGTGAGGGTTGACAGACGAAGGAAATATCGAATAATCCTGAAAGTAAACAATGACTCAGGGAAAACCTCTAATTTCCTTCTCTTCCATGGATCTCATTCTCTTCTCTTCTCTCATCTCTTTACTTCTCGCTGGATTTCTTCTGTTCTTCATTCCACTGCTTTTCGTTCATCTGCTTCATTGGATCTCCTCTCCTCTTCTCTCTCTTCTCTTCTCTTCTCTTCTCTGGACCTTTTCTTCTCTCTTTGCTTCTCCTCTTCTTTCTTCTCCTCTCCTCCTCTGGATCTTCTTCTCTTTTCTTCTCTTCTTTCTTCTCTTCTCTTCTCAGACTAGGTTATTATTGACATTAACAGGAGTTTCCTATTATCTCTGCCTCATATAATTTACTCAATTAATTCTGTCACATTTATTAAAAAACCCTTTGGCAAATTGGATGTGAAATTTTAATAATTGCTTGTTGGGCTCAGGGGAGGGGGGTGGGGGTGTCTGGGATGAAGTTGTGGTTATAATATGTTAGAATTCTAAGCCTGATTAGAGTTTTACCTTAGAAGACTGGTGACAGGAGAGAAAAAGTAAAGTATCATTAGGTTACGCAGGCACTTTCCTCGTAGTTAACATTCCTTGTTTTGTCTCCTTTAGCCTCCAAAGAACTCATAAAATCATGCCCTAAATCACCTGGGTAAGAAAGACAATGAGGAACATGAGATCAGGTCAGAGCTTCACCAAGCACTTCAGATTACTTTTGAGAGATGACATTTATGATCACTTCCAGATCATTTTACTTCCTTACTTTGATTACTCTTTAACTTTAATTCATTCACATTTCTTTATCTAAGCAAATATATTTCTTTAAAGTGATTCAGAAATAAAGAAAAGACCAAGCAAAACACAGAAATGTGCAAGAACATAGTTTAAGGGTCCAAAAGTAGCTTCTTGTGACCCCCTTTATCGCAGCGTTAGTGCTGGTTCATGCCCCATTTCTAGAAATATTTTTTCTAGTTTGAGCCATGAACCATATGGAAATTCCTCAGTGTATAGCAGAAAGATAACAGCCAGGTCATGTCCTTATCAGAAGACATATTTAACCATCTATCCATTGTAGCCTCTAAATGGTTCATAAAAACACTGCACTAGCAGAAAAATGGATCTGAGCATATTACCTTCTATTACCTTCTGTTACCTTTTACAATCAGGGATTTTGTGCTACCAATAAGTTAACACTAAAGTGGACAGACAGTGTTAGCCAGAGATTCTTGAAATCTCTATAACTTCTTCAGGAATTCCCATGGATCTTCAATATATATGAAAAAATAATAATAAACCCTCAGAAATCCTAATGTCATCATCATAAATCATCATGATGATGATCAGGAATTCCCAAAACCTTTTCATTATTATCAAGGATCATTTTCTTGGATACTTGAAGGTGTCACTTTGTAATCCTGAAATCCTTTTAGAATCATTCAAGATCCTTGAAACACTTTTAGCATGATCTAGTGCAGGAGTTTGTTGAGTCTCTTTAAGGATCCCTAAAATGTATGCCTAAAATTATCCAGAATCCCTGAAATCCCTTTAGTATTACTCAAGAGCCCTAAAATCCCTTTGTTCCCCACACAGGATCCCAGAAATATTTGTTGAATTAATCAGGATCCCTGAAACCCCTTTAGATCTTTCTGGATCCCTGAAATCCCTTTAGATCATTCAGGATCCCTGAAATCCCTTTTCCACTATTTAGGATCCCTGAAATTTCAACTATAATTACATTTATGTAATTTGGCAGATATCTTATCGAGAGTAATTCACATTTATTACATTTATACAACTATTTAGTTGAGGGCCCAGCAGTCGCAGCCTGTTGGTGCTGGCGATTTGAACTCCTTCCGAACAGAAGTCCAGAATCTTATCCTCCATTAGTATCATTTAGGATCCTAAAAATCTCTTTAGTATCATTTAGGTCCCATGAAAGCCCATTAATGTCATTCAGTATCCCTGAAATCCTTTTAGTGTCATCCAGAATCCCAGAAATTACTTTAATACTGTATCAGGAATCATCTGTATTCCAGAAGACTCCATAACATCATTTTGAAATGTACAAAATCCCTCACTATAATCAAGACTCTTAAGATTTTTTGACATAACCTGGTATTACAGAAATCTCTTCAGTTTTTATCAGGGATGCCAGAAATCTCTTAAATATCATTTAAGAATCCCCAAAAATATAATAATCAGAAATAGTAACAACCTCATCAATAACCTCAGAAAAATCCTCAGCATCTCTCAGAATCCCAGAAATTCAGACCAGCTGTGAAAATTCCTTCAGAAGTTTCCTAAACATCATCAAAAAAAATTATCTTTTTTTTAACAGCACCTAACAATCC
The DNA here is from genome assembly GCF_014805685.1 of Silurus meridionalis. Lineage (NCBI taxonomy): Eukaryota > Metazoa > Chordata > Actinopteri > Siluriformes > Siluridae > Silurus > Silurus meridionalis. The sequence goes on along the minus strand of NC_060896.1, from coordinate 4,029,510 downwards.
CCTCAGTATAAACACAGGTTTCAGAAATACTCTCAGGATTCCCAAAAATCTACTCATCATTCAGGACCCTGGAAATATTCACAGGACAATCCTCAACATTTCTTGGAAGCCCAGTAATCTCAAGACCAACTGAGATGTCAAAATTCCCTCAGCATTTTCTTAAACATAATCAAGAGCCACTTACATCACCTAACGGTCCCCTCAACATAAACACACATTGCAGAAATTCTCTCAATATAATCAGGATTCCTAGAAACCCCCTATTCAGGAATTCCATGAGAATTCCATATGCTTTGAGAGCTCCTAAATCTTCATTAGGAAATTATCTAAACAATATTCAAGTACCCAGAATGCTCTATGTTTCACATTATCAGGGATCATGAAAATCTCCTTAACACCAACAACAGTTTTAGACTTCCAATCAACATCTCCTCGCCCTAAACTGGAATCCCTGGAACATCATACATATAATCAGGAATCCCTGAAACATTTGTAAGATGAAAAGACCAAAATGACCAGACTGGCTGGATTGAGCTAATTACTCAAATTAATAGCTAAAATAATCTTTAACTTTAGAACCATGTTGACCAGAGAAGCTTCTAAGAATGCAAAACATATAGGAAGATGGGCTACAACAACAGAAGATCATATCAGGTTCCTCTCCTAATTATGGATCCATGGCTACTTTTGTCAGCAGTTCAGGCTGGCGACGTTGGTGGTAATGGTGGTGGTGGTGGTGTCTTGATGTGAGGAATATTTTTTTTCAATTACTAGGCCTTTTACTGACCACATGCATTACTGTAAGACCCATCTAATAATAGCTACCTCCAGCATGATGATGCACCATATCACAAACCTCAAATCATCTCAAAATGGCCACCCAGTCACCAGATCTGGAGACAATAAAGTAGCAGGAAAGTATCCCACATTTGTATCTCAATCATATCAACATGGACTCCATGATTAGATAGCCTTCAAAAGAAAACATAAGGCTGGACCTTAAAGGTTAATCCAAAACAAAAAAGCCTCAATAAACACCAGGAACATTCACAAACAGACACATTGAACACAGACTTCAGGACAAAACAATTAAGTGCAATGCTGAGCGCAGACTAAATATTTGTGAGAATGTTTTGAGGATTTCATGATGAGCTGGGAAACAAGCTGCAGGTGTGAATAATCAGGTGAGGTGAAAAGCTGAGCACGTGCTGCAGCAGAAGGTCGAAGCAGAGCCAAACTGAGGCATGGAGTTAATTAAGGCATCAGGAATCCCATGAGACTCCTCGACTTTATCAGGGGTTCCTAGAAATATCTGAAACTTCAATGGGATTCCCGAAAATGCTCACAACAGTGACAGATTTCCTAGAAATCTATGCAGGAGGAATCATCAGTAATACCAAGAAAGAGCACAGACACTCCTTACAATCTCATCAGGCCTCAGGTGTGTCTAAAACAACCTCGGTCATCAGGCATGAGGTCATCCTGCGGCACCGTTTTCATCAGCAAAAACGAGTGACATCATCTCATAGGCTTGTGTTTGGAGCACAAAAAAAGTTCTTCCTCTTAGTCTTTGCATGGAAGACAAAGCAACTGTGGTGCGCACACGTTTTTATTGATCCTCCTTTCCTCCTTCCTGATACGCCGTATAACATCTTGTTTTTGTGCACCACAGACACCTTCCCTTTTGTTTCATTTCTGATTTTGTGCTTTGAAGGGGGATCTTCAGGAAACTCCTCCCTTGATTTTTGTTTGAAAGGCCCACGATTTGACTGAATTACACTCAACCTGGCAACCCGAATCGTAGGCAATTTCCAGTAATGCATTTATTTGTATATTAAAGACATTTGTTTTGTCTTTTATTGCTGCAAAATTGTTCCTTCTCACCCCTGCACATCGCTTTTAATTAAGTGTACATGCTTGTGTTTATATAAACCATTCATTCACACTATACGACCTCAGTGTGGACTCCATGCTCCATGGTGTGTATTACTGCATGATGTCTGTGTAGGGTGATGGTATTCGACTCATGTCAGCATGCCCTGCCTTTCCTGATCTGCCGGTTTGTAATCAGACACCATGCAATTCAGTTTCAGCCATCACTCCATGTCATGGAGCATAACACACACAATTACTGAGAACAGAGTTTCAAGGAAGCGTGATTTCCCTTCTCTTTTTAAACTTCTCCTTTGTTCGTTCTCCGTGCTGCGTTACAGGTAGACGTAAAATGGTATGATGAATGTTCAATGTTATCAGAAAATCTCAACCTACATGGCGCAAAGAGGCTCAACATCTCAAATGTTCTCTGTGTCAAAGGTCAAAGTAGACAATGGTAGATATTATGCTTATGAATATAAGGGTCTTTCAAGTGTAATTTCGAGTAAAATGTAAATATATATATATATACTGAGATATGTCAGGATTTTTTTGTTATTGGACAGTAAGCAGAAATAGAATTTCCTCCAAGTGTTTTATTGCATAAATATTACAGAAAGTTCTAGCTCATAGTATGGCTAATTAAAATTTTTCAAAATCGTGCATTTATTATTATTATTATTATTATTATTATTATTATTATTATTATATGATTATTTTACATTTTGCATAATCAGCATAATCATTAAATGCTTTTTATATATATATATATCTTTCTGTCAATCGATTAAATTTTTTTAAAATCGCGATTAATAATACGATTGGCATGAGATAACTCGTGATTAATCGCAACTTAATCGCACACTTTATCAGTTGCAAATGTACCTTAAATTAATACTTTTCAAGTTTTTAATACTCTAATCAACATGGCCAACATTTATTTCACATAAATATACGTCTAAATTAACACATTATATAAAAACTTCTTTATAGCGAAGATATGATGATACTCTATGTTCCATATGACTTCCAATGACTCTTACAGCCAGAACAACTGACTGTACTTCCCTTATAGCAGATGACTCAACACCTTCTGACCAATCGGATTCAAGAATTCAGCAGCATTGTGCTATAAAAGTATTGGGACACCTGACCTTTCTAGGCATAATTACAAAATTGTTACCACAAAGTTGGAGGCACACAATTATTACGATTGTCTCTGGATACAGGAGCATGCAATTTTCCTTTCACTTGAACTAGAAGACCCAAACTTGTTTTAGCATGACAATACCCATGTGCACAAAGCCAGCCACCTGAAGATATTCTTTACATGGTTTGCAACCCTGTAGCTGAATAAGTACAAATTTCCACAAGCACACTCCAAAATCTGGTGGAACATCTTCCCAGAATAGTGGACGTTACTATAACTGCAAACTGGGACTTAATATGGAATGATATGTGAAAAGAAATAAAAATAACATAGTCAAGTCTTCACAAACTTTTTTTCATATAGTGTATATTCAACTCTGTAAATTACCGTAGCTGTTTATGTCTGTTGAAATAAAATCGGTTTGTTGAACAGCTTCTTTAATCAACCATTTTTCTGTTGTGTGTCAGGTAATATTATCAAAAGCATATTCATTGTGTTAACTTTTTATATCTAGGCAAATTAAACACAACAATTAAATTCACTTCCTTGCACAGCAGCACAGCCAGGGTTGCCAGATCTCAGAAAACACCTGAAAAGTGACCTGAAACTAACTAAAGAAATGGCGGGAAAACTGAATGAAGTTTTTTCTCCAGCATGAAGTGAACAAAACAAGTTCACTGTGGAGTGCCGCATTTTTTATTTGCATTATCTGATGCACTACTCGATACAATGAATGCAAAATGAGTTTTGTTTACAGAGCCTGTGCTGCAATTGCAAATGCAAACAAAATTACATTGTAAAGCGATCCATTACACCAGAATGTCCTGTGTGAAAAATGCTGCTGCAAAGGGTCCAACCTGGAGATGGTATATTTTATAACATCCCAATGATCCTCCACATGAGGGGACAATTTCAAATGTCCTCAGAGTCACCCGGTCCTCACAAACAACACTTTTTTACAATGAAAACCCAAAATATATTTTCCTCGTGTGTTAAGCAGACATGTGTGTGTTTATATAGAGGGTGTATAACAGTCCACAGTAGACTTAAGATGGGTCTCTGAGTAAAAGGACAGTGTCAAATGTCCCCATGGTCACCCGGTCTCTCCTGGTTTCTGGTTTCTTAGAATTCTGGTTCCTTCTTTAAACTGGAAAAGTTGAGGGTTTGGTTAAAGTGTAAAGCTGGACTTTGTTGTCTACAATAATCATTTTATCGATGGATGGTCCTCAGCACTAGTCTCAGCCAATGAGATCTTTTGACACACTTTTTTGACAAACTGGCTCTAATGTCAGTGGCCACCTTGGTCACTTTCTGTTACCTTTTACGTTATAAGAGCAAAAAAACAGCCTTTCTTTTACATTTCATCAATCATCTGCCTGCCACACCAGCGCATGCAGAATTTGTTGCTATAGAAATGCTTACGTCTGAGCCGCTGTTCTAGGAAATTAATCTAGAATGTGACAGTCATGTCCTGACTTGTGTGCATCATTAGCAGGTTTTTTTTATCCCAATTTGAGAACTATGACTTATCTACTACACACACACACACACACACAAAATTAACACACATGCACACACTCAATATACTGTACCACGTTATTTGTCTCTTAAGAAGCAGATGTGTTGCCCTTCAGTTTACCTTTCCATGTGAGACACTGCTAGGCTCATGCACACACACACACACACACACACACACACACACACACACACACACACACACACACACACACACACACACACACACACACACACACACACACACACACACACATACACACACACACACACACACACACAGACACACACTCCCCGAAACATTCCCTAAATAGAGTTCGCTTAGCAGAGGCAACAACTTTCCTCAATCAACCTCATCACAGAATCGTCACTAAATCTTTACCGCTCTGAGAAACAATGCATTCTGGGTAATCCAGTGTAATAAAAAAATCTAGGGCTTGTAAAGGCGTGCATTCCATCTCATATCTGAGCCATTATGAAAAACAAATGTTATCAAAGAGGCCTTTGCGTTCCAGACTTCACATGTGGACTTCAGATGCGTGCACACACCCACACACACACACACACACACACACACACACACACACACACACACACACACACTGCGGCGTAGGTATTCCATGAGCACTGCCACATAAGAGCAGGGAGGAGACTGGTCCAGGGCGCTTCTCATGCCTTTTTTGCACTCAAGTGAACTTAGTGTTTAGCGGAGCGACGGAAATTCTGTCAGAAACGTCCGAAAACTTCTCATCTACGCGCTAATGTGTGAGAAGAAACACCAGCAGGAGAGAAAATTAGTGTGATTACATAACACAGAGTAAAGCAAAAGGAAAGAAAAAGAAAATGATCGGAAAGGAAAGGGGAAAAAAATGTTAAAGAAGGGATGTTAATGAAAAAGGATCTCAATTTTACCAAAGCTGAGGAACAGTGGAGAACAGTAGGGAAAATGAATGCAAAAAGAAAGGATGAAGCTAAAAGGAAAAAAAGGGAAAACAGGAAAAGGAAATGAAGACAGGGCTATAAGTGGGAAAAGAAGGAGATGATTGGACTGCATGAGGAGAGAAGGTGAGAAGAAAAGGAACAGAATTCATCATGAAAATCATAATTTAATAGGAGTGAAGGACATCGAGAGTGTGTGAGAGAGAGAGAGAGAGAGAGAGAGAGAGAGAGAGAGATTGAGAGAGGGATGTAGAAAGAGAGGGGGATGCAGACAAAAATAGAGTGTTGCAGTGTGACTAAGACGCTAATTACATGGAACAGCATTCTAACACGCATTAGTGAAAGGGAGGGATTAAAAAAAAATGGGAGGGAGAGAGAGAGAGAGAGAGAGAGAGAGCATTCTTATATTTTTTCAATGCTTAACTAATAAAATGCTCCATTCACAGAAACTGCTTCAAGGATGATGCTGGTCTAACTCTGCCTTCATTTTCTTCATAATGTTTTGTCCGTGTGTGTGTGTGTGTGTGTGTGTCTGTGTGTGTGTGTGTGTGTGAGTGTGAATGTTCCTCTATACTTTTGCTATCATCTTGACTGAAAAAATTCCAGAATAATGCTTTTCACCTTATGAACTTTTCAGTGCATGCTAGCAAGATATTTTGAATCCCACACAGACGTCAGTGTGATACTGTGTGTGTGTGTGTGTGTGTGTGTGTGTGTGTGTGTGTGTGTGTGTGTGTGTGTGTGTGTGTGTGTGTGTACTTTGGAATGTGGGTGTGTTCCCTTACCAGTGTCTGTGTGCATATGTGTGTGTTGTTCTTGTAGTCAGAGATCACAGTGATATCGCCACTAAACCGCTGGCTGAAGAAATAAAAAGGCGGCTTGTGCCGCACATCCTATAATTAACACTCGTTATCTTGTAATTGGGCCTCGTTCCAGTCTCGGAGTAACGTCAAAGACGTCTGAAGTGGAAGGAAGGCTGAGGGACTGTCTTTCCTCTCGCTGCTGCTCTGTGATGAGAAGAATCTGTGCTTTGCTGCTAGTCACAGTCTCATTGTGAACGAACCACTTTCCTCAGGCGCTAATAAAGACCTGCTGAAATAAATCTGTACAGCAACACTGCAATTGTGTGTGTTTGTGTGTGTGTTTGTGTGTGTGTGTGTGTGTGTGTGTGTGCGTGTGTTTTAGAGAGTTTCTGCTGACTAAAGAGGTTATTTTAAACTTAGTTTCTGCTAATCATCTTCTCTCTTGTGTACCTGTCAGGTTCAGAGGCCACATAATGAGGGGGCAAACCTACATATCTGTGTGTGTGTGTGTGTGTGTGTGTGTGTGTGTGTGTGTGTGTGTGTGTGTGTGTGTGTGTGCGTGTGTTCTCATTTCTGATTCCTCCACCATCACGTCTGACATATTCTCTTTCAAATTTGACTCCATCAATTCAAACTCTGACTCCACCATCAACTCTGACTCTTCGGCCTTCGACTCTGACTCCTTCACCATAACACAGGCTCCATCACCCTTAACTCTGACTCTATTACCACTAACTCTTACCCATTGATCTTCAATTTTTACTTCTTCACCCTCAACCCTGACCCCTTGATCTTCACCTCTGAATAATTCACTCTTAACTCTGACTCATTTAACCCTAAATCTAGCTTCATCATCCTCAACTCTGACTCCATCATCCTCAGCTATAGCTCCATCATCCACAGCTATAACTCCATCGTCCCCAACTCTGACTTCATCATCCTCAACTATAACTCCATCATCCTCAACTATAACTCCATCATCCTCAGCTATAACTCCATCATCCTCAACTATAACTCCATCATCCTCAACTATAACTCCATTATCCTCAACTATAACTCCATCATCCTCAACTATAACTCCATCATCCTCAACTATAACTCCATCGTCCCCAACTCTGACTCCATCATCTTTAACTATAACTCCATCATTCTCAGCTATAACTCCATCATCCTCAACTATAACTCCATCATCCTCAACTATAACTCCATCCTCCCCAACTCTGACTTCATCATCCTTAACTATAACTCCATCATCCTCAGCTATAACTCCATGATCCTCAACTATAACTCCATCATCACCAACTTTGACTTCATCATCTTCAACTATAACTCCATCATCCTCAACTATAACTTCATCATCCTCAACTATAACTCCATCATCTTTAACTATAACTCCATCATTCTCAGCTATAACTTCATCATCCTCAACTATAACTCCATCGTCCCCAACTCTGACTTCATCATCCTCAACTATAAATCCATCATCCTCAACTGTGACTGCAATACATTCAACTCAGACTCCTATAACATAACCTGTATTCCTGAACCCTATTACTGTTACACCCCAACTTTGGGTCCTACACACTCAGTTCAACACCTACATCTCAGACTTGAATACCCTGAATATGACTTCTTTGACTTACAACACACAAACTTCATCACCCCAACTGTGACTCCTTTTACCCTGAATTCCAATTCCATCACCCCATCTCTAATTCCTTCACACTGAACTCGGATTCCATCACCCCTAACCGTGACTCCTTCACAATCAACTCTGACTCCTTCACCCTCAACTCTGACTTACAGTCTTATCTTTAACAGGCTTGGTATTTCAGATGTTTTGAACTCATGCACTCCAGAACAAGATATTTTTTTCCACAACCCTGATTCCTCTACCCTCAACATCAACATCAAAAATTCAGACCTCCTTATCCTCAACTCCTACAACTTTTATCAGTGACTCATTCACCCTTTAACCCGTATCCCTACACCCTTTACTCTGTCTCCTAGACTCGTCAGTCAGGGCTGGTCGGGATGTAACAGTAAAAGAAAACGTTGTTTTTATTTACACAATTTTGTTTTCTCTTGTTGCTTGCCTGATGTGCATGTTTTGTCTTTAATCAGTGTAGAAAGCGATGGAGAGGAATGTAAAGAGAAGAAGAAAGATGGTGACTAATTCCTCCTGCAGTGTGTTCAGCTCATGCAGCTGCTGGCTGCTCACTGGCTGAGTCACCAGCAACTATACAGCCACTTTGTTTTTAATCACACACACACACACACACACACACACACACACACACACACACACACACACACACACAGAGACAAAGACATAGACACAAGTGATTTGGTCAAAGTGTGGGAGTAGGTTATGTGCAATGCTGCAAGCCCTGCATTCTGTCCTTTTCTCTTTCTGTTGTGTTTAAAAAGCCTTCGTTTCTGTGCTGCGCTTTTCAAGTTTGCGTTTCTTTTCACACGTTATTCAGCACTTCTGCATCCCAGTTGAGAGCAGATTTATCTGTAATGAGTGTTAATGACCCAAGTGTGGTACTAATTAACAAACAAGGATTCGCCTCTGTGCTTCACTGAACCAGGTCTTCATCTTCGTTCCCTCCATCCATGACTTTCACGATGTCTATAAATACAGAGTGGTGCAGGGAAATGGGAGATTTCTGACCACATGCTTTCTCACATCTGCGGTTTCATCATGGACAGCGAGATAGAGCAAAGAGCAAACGTGAAACTGGACAAATCTGCCACAGAGACGTTCGACACGACATACGTTTGAAATACGGACCGGCCTCGCCCTTTTTTGGTAGTCGAGATGATGGGCTCTTCCACTGTAAAGACTGGGTCGTACCCGTGCACCCAAGTTTCCTCGTAAATCTTCTTAGAGATGGATTTGTGACATTGTCAAGCTGGAACAGGTTCTGGTCTCCTAGTTCAAGTGAAGGTAAAATGCAATGCTGAAAACGTCCAAGCTAATTTTGTATGGAACTCAATATGAACGGAAGAATCAGGTGTCCCAATACTTTTGTCAATCTAGTGTATGTTGTAGAGCAAATGTAAAATATAATAATGCAGGACACTGTTTATGAAATGAATGAATGGATCATTTCACCTTAGATTGTGTGTTCAAAAGGGAAACGTAACCACGAACATGGCGAACTTTCCGAGATTTTTTCTGCTGAATTATTTCCTTGTATCATGATTACGTGTTGGAAATACACCCCAGGCAACTTTTAATGATCGGTTTCTACTACACGTTTTTGGCTGAGCGGCTGAAAATGTTGTTCTCTCTGTGTGTGTGTGTGTATGTGTGTGTGTGTGTGCGTACTTGTCTGTTTGTTTAGGTATATAGTACATGTGTATTTCCATGCCTGTGTGTGCTGATTACATGTAATGAATGAAAAACACTGGGCTTGAGAGCGAAAAATGAGAGAGATAACAGAAGAGGCCTCTGAAGTGTAACTCTCAGGAGAGATTACTTTGTCTGGTCAAAGGGTTATAGCACTTAAACGGGCCAATTTCTCTCCCTTGAGGAAAAAGATCTATCCAAATACGAAAACACTCATTATCTATAAGCGCTGCAGATTTAGGCGTGTTAGCAGAGGCATAAACTGGCAGAAAGGTGCAATTACCAGAGCCTAAAGAATTGCGCCATGGGAAATCCTGGGAACACCAACGTGCTCTGAAAAACGCTGTAAAAGCTTTACAATGGTGTGTGTATTTCCAAAAACACAGCAGGAACACTTTAGTTCCTTGACTTTAACACACAACACGCATAAATAGCTTTGAGTGACCGAATTTAAGAGCTTCACTCTCTCCAGTTCTCACAGTCTCACACCTCACATCCATCCCACTCCATTCTCCACACTCCACCAGCTCAGGGGAAGTGATGTTATCACCACTTCCTGTCCATGTGGGCTGATTTAGGACTTGTGTATGCATGTGTGTGTGTTTGTAAAGGAGTCTGTGTTTACTCGAGTAAGCATGTGTGTGGGCCGGAGTGTTTGTTTGCCGTGGCTGGCTTTCAGAAGCTTTCGCCTGCATTTTTGTCTCAATGTTATTTATAATGAGACTGTTCAGTGTGATAGAAAGATACGATGGTAATCTGAGCGGAAAGACTACAAGAGCTCGGGTCCAGATCCGAAATCTGAAGAGAGGATTCGTGGAGAATCAGATCAAATCTGGTGTTAATGAATTTGATTCTACATGGTGGCACTGAAGTGTCACTGATCTGATAATACAAACTTTTTACGTGGGGCTTTTAGAAATCGGTTGCTCTGATCACAGCTCAGTGAAACAGCTAAACACTCAAGATACATTTGAGACGTGATAACATTGGGAAGTGCTAGCTCAGTGGTAAAAGTAATTTTTCCATGTTGTTCTTCATGTTTTTGTCTTATATTAAAAGTTCCAACTACTAGATTAAACCCCACACACCCTTTTTCCCAGTAAGCGAAAGACCTCATTGAGCTGAACACTGTACTTTTCGAACATCTCATTCCAGATTTATTTTCGGCTCTGCTGTTATTATAAACTCCTCCATTCTTTCGAGAAGGTTTTCCACTAGATTTTGGGGGGGGTGTTGTAGTTGTGGGAAGTAGTGTTGATTTTAGAGTATTACTATAATCATGTCCAGTTTATTTTTATTACACTTTTTACAACAGACGTTGTCTCAAAGCAGCTTTACAGAATTTATCAGTGAAGGTGAACGATGTGTGTTTATCCCTGATGAGCAGCCATGGTGACTTTGGCAAGGAAAAACTCCCTTAGATCAGGGGTGGCCAACCAGTCAGAGACCAAGAGCCACATTTTTTACTGTGTTACCGCAAAGAGCCACATCATACACATGGGCACACATGAACATCACCCATCCCTTCCTCTTACACACACACACACACACACACACACACACACACACACACACACACACACACACACACACACACACACACACACCTCTGCTCAGCCAGATTTATTGTAAATGTCACACACCAACATAATGACAGAAATTGACTCCTACAGTTCTAAGACCACAGGCCAGTCATTTTCAACAATGAACATTGTGTGCACTGTCTCACACACAAACTCTCAGTTTAACCAAGTCCACAAACAAAAATATAATAATTTACAATAGCGTTTTTCTTTTACTATGCATGTTACTCAGTGGGACTTTTGGCATTCCTTGTCTTAAACAATCCTCTTCAAATCTGCCTCGTATTCCGTTGTTGCCACTCGAAGCAATTCTTTCACGTGTGTCAGTCAGAACAGGTCGATGCTTTGATTTCACGTGTGTTTTTTATGTGCGTGTTTACTTCACTTGAGTTCAATACGGTATTTTAGTCAAATGCGCATGTGCGTGAGATGAATATACCGCAGGGGTGGGCAATTAATTTTTACAAGGGGCCACATGAGAAACCTGAATTGTGTCAGAGGGCCACACCAACGATAATATTTTAGGGATGCACCGAAATGAAAATTCAATTCAAACGGCAATGAATTCCATAATTTTTTGTGTTATGCCTTTTGCCTAGGCACCATCACTGGAAAACTTTCCTGCCTTTTCAAAAACTTCCGCTACAGACGGAGTGCGCATGCTCGGATTGACTTTACTTTTCTGCGCCGCGTTCTTCTCATATTTAGAAGGCAATCGGGATGTTTGGATTTCAGGTGATAAATTAAACCCAACTTGGAGAAACTCTCTGCAGATACACCCCCTCTTGAAATTTCAGCATTGCATGTTTTGCAAATCGCTCTCCGCACACCGCAGACATGTGGCTCTTATCCAGATAACCGTGTGCTGCTGCGCTTTTTTATTGCGTCATTACAATTGTGTTTCTGCTGTGTTGTTTCGGTGATTCAGGTATTTCGGCAGAACATTTTCGGTGCATCCCTGTAATTTATGATTGGCCTCACGTGGGCCGGACAGGGACGTACAAAGGGCCGGATGTGGCCCGCGGGCCGTAATTTGCCCAGGTCTGATATACCGCAAAGTTTCCCAGTAGGGGCAAGCTTATTTAAGTCTTAAACTCAACGTATTGAACACAAGCGAAGCGAACACGCACATTAAAAAACAAACACAAACTTTGATATGAACGTAAGAGCCGCATGAAACCAGCCAAAGAGCCGCATGCGGCTCGCGAGCCGCGGGTTGGCCACCCCTGCCCTAGATGTTATGAGGAAGAAACCTTGAGAGGAACCAGACGCAAAAGGGGAACCCATCCTCATTTGGGTGACATCAAGAGTGTGATTATAGTCTTTAAACAATACAGAACACTGGAGAGTGAGAACTAACATGAGCACTGGAGTGTGTGATTATGAGTAATGATCTTTCTACAGTATTTTTCAGTCATTTGTGGTTATAAAACTAGGAGCTACTGAGCAACTCAGAAAATAGCTCAACATTTGCGATCATCACAGATCCAACACCAGATTCTCCATGCCAGAGCCTTTAAACACTCAAAGAGATCCAGTGTCCAAACTCTACATGAAGTGTGGATCATGTACTGATGTTGGTGGAAGTCAGAAGATCAGTAAGCAGTTCCAGTGTATCTCAAAAGCGTTCGGTTGGGGGGGATGGGGTTAGGAGGTACAGGACACTGAGGTTCTTCTGCTCCAGAAATAAAAAGTAATAAAAATACACATAAATGAAGGAATGCTGAATAAGTATTGAAGTGTTTCTTTAAATCCAGCTTTTCATTGCTTGTCAATGCCTAGGACTCATCAGCGAACAAGACTTTGCGCTGGTCTAAATGTACGTTCAACGATGAACAAATGAATAATACATTCAACAGATGAAGAAATGACGAATACAAGTGGTTAATGTGGCAGTGAATGCAATGATCGTCGCCTGCAGCAGAGCCGCTAATTATAAACAGATAAGAGACTGGTCAAAATCCTCCTCTGTCTCTGCTGATAAGAGCTGATAAGGATGTGCTGTGGTTTTTGCTGGTGTGGCAAAAAAAACAGCACTTTTCTCACCTGCAACCACCTGAGCTTTTTTTACACCCTTTAGCCCAGCTTGAATTTTAGTTTTGACTTTCGTTGTCACATTGAATGAAGAAACAGCTGTGAGAAACACGCCCAGTCTGAACTCAGGGAAATAACAGCATGTGTCTACTACATGGCTCACAAGAGAAAAATAAATATTTATATACTGATCTAGAGACAAAAAAAAAGAAAGCTCCAAAAAATGATGCTATTGTACCAGGGACGGTAAAATTCACTGATTTGCGTTGAAAGTTAACGATGTGATGCATCGATTTAAAAAAGTGTGCATCAGATAGAAGTTTGTATCACAATGTATAGTTTTGAACATAACTGCATCAGTAAATAAAAAAAATTATTTACATATAATTGTAAGTAAATGCGCTATACTTTTATTATTTAGAAAGTGATAATAATTTGTGACCAATATTTTATATGTTGATTAATTTTTCCTCGCTGAACCCTTTCACGAGTGCGGTCTCTCAGCATCACTGCTGCTACGTGATTATGAGGTATCACAACACTACGGAGACCGAGGCGTGTCCTTAGTGTCACATAGAATACAGATCAACATGGCAGAGGTAGAGCTGTAACTTTCCTGGTAAAAGAAGAGGAAAAGAAGGTCTGCTTTTATTTAAGCGATTTCTTTTATTTTTTTTAACTACAAAGGCCAATTTTTAGAAAAAGACATACTTAAGTAAAATGATTTGCTGTCTGTCTGAACCAAATATTTAAAGAGAACTGTCTGTACCATATTAAACTGAATAGCATCATGTTTTTTCCATTGCATCATATTGTGTTGAATCAAATCGAAATTGGATCGTATCGATAGAGTGAATCGTTTCGCATCGGTAGCCTCTTTACATGTATCTTTAATGTATCGTTTCGTTGGCTATGCGTCAAGAAGTAAGTGCACCCCTCACATTTTAGAATAGATTAGATTAGATTAAACTTTATTGTCACTGTGCAAGGTACACAGTACATAAATAGGGTAAGTACAATAAATAACAGTAAGATAAATAGGGTATGAGGTCCATATATACAGGGATGAGGGTGATTAATGTACAGAAGGTGCAGTAGGTAATATATGATATAGTAATATACAATATACTATGCAAAGATTATGCATAGATTTGACGTCAAAAGATAAAATACTCAAATGACATGATATAGTTATGTACAAGTGTGAATGTACAGTATGATACAGTATATACAGTATAAATATGGGTGGAACGTACAGTAGTGCAAGAGTTATGGATGGTGCGAAAAATAAATGTGTAGTGGATAAGGAGTACAAAATACACAGAATCAGCTGTTTAATGCAGAAACCGTCACAGGAAAAAGAGCTATTTTTTACTCTGTTTGTGTGGCTCTGAGGCACCTGTAGCGTCTGTCCGATGGGAGAAGGACCAAGATGGCAATTTCAGCAACCATTTTGGTGTATCTTCTCAAGGGACAAAACTATTGAAATTAAACTTGGATTCATTTTAGAGTAGTCAATGTGCAGCTCGTATATCAGTACAGATTTACTGTCCTCTGATAATAACTCAACATACAGCCATTATTGTCTAAATAATAACAGCTTTTAGCCATGTAAGCATGTAAAGCCACATGTCAAATTTATCATGTTCATGTTTTTGTCTGCTTGACAGGACCATACAAATTTGTGTATCTTGTATTGGGGTAGTTTCAAATTTGTTGATTTTATTACAATTTTCTTATACTGACCACTGGATGTTCAACATGGACCTCATGGTAAAGACTCTCTGAGGATTTGAGAATTAGAATTGCTGCACTCCACAAAGAAGCCGAGGCTGTAAGAAGTTCAGTAACACCCTGAAACTGAGTTACAGTACAGTGTTCAGTGTAATACAGAGGTTTTCCAAGACGGGTTCCACTCTGAACAGGTCTCACAAGGGTCCATCAAAGAAGTCGGGTCCTCGTACTGTGCGTCAAGTGCAGAAGCTGCTTTAAAAAATGAGTGCTGCAGCATTGCTTTTGTTGAGGTTTAGAGGAGAAGTGGAAGGTCCACTCGTCAGTGCTCAGAATGACTCATCAGACTCACACTGCAACAAGTCAGTTTACTTGGCCGTCGTCTCAGAAGGAAGCTTCTACTGAAACTGGCTCACAAAAAGCCCACAAACAGTTTACTGAAGACAACCTGTCCAATAGCATGAATTACTGGAACCTTGTTCTGTGGTCTGAGGAGAGTAAGATAAACTTCTTTGGCTCAGATGGTGTGGCGACGCCCTGGTGAGGAGAATCACGAAAATTGTGTTTTGCCTACAGTCAAGCATGGTGGTGTTAGCATCATGGTCTGGGGCTGCATGAGTGCTGCTGGTACTGGGGAGCAGAGCTCCATTAAGGGAAACATGAAAACATGTACTGTGACATTCTAAAGCAGGAATTAATGCCCTCCCTTCAGAAACTGGGCAGAATGGCAGTTTTCCAACATAATGACGACCCCAAACATACCACCAAAATGACAACTGCCTTGCTGAAGGTGAAGGTGAAAATGATAGAGTGGCCAAGTATGTCTCCAGCCCTAAATCCTCAAGCGAAAGGTGGAGAAGCACCATACGTCTAACATCCAGCAGTTTGTGATGTCATTATGGAGGGGTGGAAGAGGATCCCAGCAACAACCTGTGCAGCTCTGGTAAATTCCATGCCCAGGAGGATTAAAGCAGTGCTACAAAACAATGGTGCTCACACAAAATACACTTTTGACACAGTTTTGACATGTTCACTGAGTGTGTACTCTCCAGTAATTTTGACAATAATGGCTGTATATTGAGTTATTTTTAGAGGACAGTAAATCTGTACTGCTATACAAGCTGCACATTGACTACTCTAAAATATAACCTAGTCTCATTCCTATAGTATTGTCTAACACTAAAATGGTTGCTGAAATGTGAGGGGTGCACTCACTTTTGTGAGATACTGTATATGTATGACTGTCATTCTGTTAACAACAGAGGCGTTTGGAAGCCGAATTCCTCCGCTTATTCTGGCTTTCATCTGCTGCCGCTTGTAAAACTGATGACATCTTTACTATCATGACCTTTTGACCCTGTAGATCTTGAGGCTACACAGCTACTGAATAGACTGATAAAACAGTCGACTGAGAAGCGTGTGGTGTGGTGTGGTGTGGTGTGGTGTGGTGTGGTATAGTGTGAAAATCTGGGCCAGATTGTGTCAGAGCATATGGAAGTCTTGATTTATCTACAAGTTCACACTGATCCATATTGTAGTGCTATTTCATGAAACTACATACAAGTGTTCTTCTCTATGAAGAAGTAAAGAAAACCAGGTGTTGGTAATGTGTTTAAGAATTGAATCTTTGATGAGGGGGGAGTTTGGTGAGAGCATTAGTGTTGGTGAAGTGTTGGTGGTTAAGGTATCAGAACACCAAGAGTTTCTCAGTGGTGCAATTGAACAGATGTCAGAAAGTAGACACCCCTCACACACACATTTTAGTACAAAAGAATCTCCAGACAGTGCTACAGTGTAGAGTGGTGTTTGTTTGTGTTTTTTTGTACTACTAACCAGAGAGCAACACTATATAGACAAACAAGACAAAAAGACAGTGACATCGCATTAGATGTGTATAGTGCTATTGGTTTTGGCATTGCACCACTGAATAACTGAGAGCTCCATGATGGGAAAAACTGTTTGCAGACATTATTTGACAAGTAAAGGTTTGAATATCAAACAGTTCTCCCAATCAAAGTAATGAATGAAAGGTGAGTCATTTGTGTGATTTGATCTGTGACCAGATTTTGGTTGTCATTTGATGACAGGTAGACAATTACAGTAGTTTGGTGAACATTTAAATTACTGGAAAACAAAGGAAAGGGTGAAGGGGTGTTTAATTAATGAGCAGTTTTTGGGGGGCATTTAAAACAGTGGACAAACGGCAGTGGTGGACAGTAAGGAAGTAAATGAAATGCGTTACTGTACTTAAGTAGCTTTTTTTTTTTTTGCGTAGCCGTAAGTATTTGCGGAGACTAACTTTAACTTCACTACATATCAAAGTCAAATATCTTCCTTTTAACTCTAACTAAATTTAGCTAAATCAGTCATTCCCTTTTATTTATCAGTGTATAAAAACTGGTCAAACACACACCAAGCCACTAACCAGGGTTGGTGGAATCTACTTAATACAAACATCCAGTTCAGCATCAGTTCAACAGCAAGCAGAACATTTAGAGAGGAATAAATGAAAAAGAAACTCCAGTTTCAACACACGTGACCTTATTTGCATGATTTTTTTAAGTAGTTAAAAAGAGGATTTTGCGTTCATGATCATTTTAATAGATATCAATCAATGTTTGACTCATTAATATAATTCTATTAATAGATCAGTGACATTCGAGTCTTTTCACATAAACTGAGTTGATTAAGTAAAAAGTCTTGTGATAAAAATGATAATAGAAACTTTATAGCCATAATAAATCATAGTACTTTGGATACTTAAGTACATTTAAATGCAAATACTTTTTGTACTTTTAAAGTTTTTTACATTCACTGGAGTATTATTTTACAGAGTGTATCTCTACTTTAACTCAAGTACATGGTTTGTGTACTGCGTCCACCACTGGCTATATGGATTGCTCATATTCTTCTAATAGATCTAATAAATCTTTATCCAACAGGAATACAGGGGATTTTGTTCAGACCCAGTCATACAGATATTACTGTTGGGACCCACCTACAATATTTTCTCATAAACTTAGTTGATCCTTTGCCAAAATACAGGTATAAGAAATAGCCCAGACCCCTATGGTGGTGCAGTGACTAGCACACTCTGAAAGAGAAACCAAAACATTTAGGGATTTACAAACAAATTGTGTAAGGGTTGGTTTCTGCAAATCATCACACTCCTTAACTCAAGAAGACTGACTGACACACACACACACACACACACACACACACACACACACACACACACACACTATCAACCACCTTCTTTGCAATGTTGTACTAAAAAAACACACCACAAGGCTCCATTTGCACTGTGACAATGGTATATGACCTCACAACTCCAGGGTGACTAGTTCAATCCTAATCTTGGGTTCTTTGGGTGTTCTGGGTTTCTTCCAGGTCTCGTCCAACCCCCCCTCCACCTCCCCAAAACGTGTCAGTATCTAAACAGGTCATATCAGTAGTTATGCTAGGTGTTGATGAAAATTGATGATGGACTGGTGCACCATCCATGCTGTTTTTTAAGTTCTCTCTGGACTCTGGATCCAGAAGCTCCTGAAGATGAATCAGTAATTTCAGTAAACACATTTTATAATGTCCCTATACGTTCTCATGGGTTAAAAAAAACTTTTCTTTGTCCTGTGAGCTTGACATCTGACCCAGTTTTCTTTTGTTTTGAGGGTCCTGTGGTATCCCAGTCCACACTAGTCTGCTAGTTTTTAAGCTAACCACCATCCCATCTGTCATGCATCTTTCTATACAATATATAGTTGTGGGTCTAGTCGGGGACTTCCACAATCACTACAATGGTAGATGTGGCAGGGTTGTGTTTATAAACCTGGTGCCATTGTGTTTGGTGTACGTGACTCTGCATGATGGGAAGTGTGTCGATTTGAAGCTAGCTGCTAGCTCAAGTACAAGGAATTAGCATGTAATATTCTGGGCTAAATAACAGAAAAGTTTTTTGTTAGTTCCCCTGTAGTCTTCTAAATGTGTGTCTTCTGCTTAATCCCCCTCCTCTCTTACACACACACACACACACACACACACACACACACACACACACACACCTCCCTCTCGGTACGATCATTAAACACATTCTCTGTTCTCAGATTACTGAGCAACTGGAAAAGTGAAAAGGTGATCATAGACAAACATACATACACAAGTTTAAACCCACACCCAACACACTCTAGGCATATATACAAAAACAGTAAAACACACACACACACACACACACACACACACACACACACACACACACACACACACACATTTACATAAACACACACTTGTTAACTGCCATTACTATAGACACACACCACAGTACAGGTTTACTGGTTGAACCTGGTAAAGAATTAGAGTCATAAATACCACTTAAACACAGAGTGCACACACACACACACACACACACACACACACACACACACACACACACACACACAGGGAGGGAGTTTCACTCAGTCTGTATGTACTCAGACTGCACTGACATGAGCAAACATAGTTGTGGTATTTCTACAAGTCCTACACACACAGTATGACTGTGACGGAGTGAGAGTGTAGCAGGAAAGCAAAACAGCATGTGTGTGTGTGTGTGTGTGTGTGTGTGTGTGAGAGAGAGAGAGAGAGAGAGAGAGAGAGAGAGAGAGAAGGATAGCTTCTTTACAGTGGTTTTAGCAGTTGACCTTTATGAGCCTTTGACAGTAATGACACACAAACTAACACACACTGGGTGTCTACACACATAAATGGGTCAAAGGTGAGCGTGTTTGTGTTGCATTCGAAGGCTGTTCATTATTACGATACTATAAATATGATTTCGTTCCACTTTTACGACTTTGCTGTCAGCATACACCAATAATACACATTTAAGGAGCGATCAGTAAGAAATGATACACTTAGCATGATGTTGTGGAACAATAATCATTTCCCATTTGCTCTGATGATAACCTCCACTCATCTGGAAAGATGTTCCTCTAGAGTGAAGATTTGTGCTTATTCAGCGATGAGGTACTGTAGCTAAAGTAGCTACGTATTTGTACGTAGAAAATATCCTGACCACAAGATCATAAGATCAAACCTGGTTGTGCCGAGTGCTAGCTAGTCCATATGACATAAGGGAAATGCTATGCTAACCCTGAAAACCACCAAAGAACAAAGCCATTTTATTTACAAAACATTATTAGCTAGCTAATTTTAAAGAACTGCACAAAATGTAACTAATCTATCTCTCATCTATCTATCTATCTATCTATCTGTCTGTCTGTCTGTCTGTCTGTATGACAAGCACTTAGCAGGCTACATACACTATCTGGACAAAAGTTTGTGGACACCTGACCATAACATTGGTCATGTGCTTATTTTTGAACATCCCATTTCACATTTATTCTCCATTTCCTGTTTTTTGGGAAGTTGTTCCACTAGATTATGGAGATTTGTGCTCATTCAGCTATAAGGGTATTAGTAATGTCAGATATTAATGTAGGTGAGTTGAGGAGGCCTGGGGTGCAGTCAGCGTACACATTAATCTCGAAGGTGTTCCATAGGGCTTTATAGATTTATAGCAGGTCACTCCAGATCTTCTATGTCTAACCCATGTTTTGTGCACAGGGGTACAGGTATGTTGGAGCAGGTTTGGATCTCCTAGTTCAAGTGAAGGGAGCATTTCATGCTTCTGTACAATTG
The DNA here is from genome assembly GCF_014805685.1 of Silurus meridionalis. Classification (NCBI taxonomy): domain Eukaryota; kingdom Metazoa; phylum Chordata; class Actinopteri; order Siluriformes; family Siluridae; genus Silurus; species Silurus meridionalis. The sequence continues at coordinate 4,008,849 of NC_060896.1, read as the reverse complement.
TGTGCCTACAGATTTGCGGTGTTTTGGAGAAGAACCACATGTGGATGGAAATGTGATTTGTCACAATATTTTTGTCTATAGCAGGGGTTCTTTTGTTCGCCAAAAAGCCATTTTTTATTCTTTTTGCATTTTTTGAAAATAGAAAAAAAAAAATATATTACTATTTTAAAAAAATACACATTTTCAATAACAAAACCTTTATTTATGTCTATGTACAACTCAGAAATAAACAAATATGAACATCACGGGCATGAATGAAGAACAAAAAGCAGGTTTTAAAAAAAGCTATTTAAAATAAACAAATACTTTACTATTATTAAGAAAATAACATTTTAATAACAATTTTATTTAGGCCCCAAAACAATAAAAAAAATAATAATATGCAGCAACAAATATTAAGTGCGTGTGAAGATCAAAGAACAACGTTTAAACTTTGGGCCTTCAAACAAATATTTCCATTGCAACTACTTACAGGCTTTTAATCAAACCTTCATTAAATAAAACTTCAATACACATCCGTCATGGAGGAAAAAGCGCATTTCCCTCTATTCGGAATGCTCACAATTAGTGTGACTTCTGGCTTTGCATTGTGTTGCTGATAGCTTTGTAGTCTGGTTCATAAGTGGTCAGGATCACTTCCATTCAAACTCTGATCTGTCAGATTTCAAAATGTCTCATTGTTAGTTTTTTTTTAAAAGAGGAAATTTGTTCTGTTTAAATAAAAGCACATGTTTTTGTCCACTCATTTTAAAACTTTTGATGTTCCTCTGAATTTTTTCTTACGCCATCACCACACAGTTGTTGTTGCTTGAACCTGCGTTCAAGGTTACCATAGAAATTTAAGTATGTTCGCCGTTTATTGGTGTCGTGAAGCTTGAAAGCAGCGTATCATTGCCAGGTGATGCACAAAATGAGGTGTTTAAGTAATTCCAGAACACTCGCTCCTGTCTCTTGTGTTTGAGTCTTTTATTTCTTGTGTGTTTATCGAGCTTTCACCGGTGTCAACTGCAGCATTGACATTCAGCAACAGCTGGACTTAAATCAGTAACTGTACACCTGCAGAGTGACCTATACCATAAGAGCTACTGATCCACAGGGCGACCACTGAACGCTTTTCCACACTCTCACAGTGCAGAGTCATTAGGGCACCCCCTGGTGGTGGCTCTACCGTGCTGCAGCGTATGCGCATATATATATATATATATATATATATATATATATATATATATATATATATATATATATATATATATATATATATATATATATATATATATATATAATGTGTGTGTGTGTGTGTGTGTGTGTGTGTGTGTGTGTGTGTGTTTGTGAGATAAATGCATCCCTGAGAAAATGTTTGTGTAGTGTCACTCTCAAACAATACCACAATTACATCAGGCATAAACGGACTAGAACTGAAGGTGAAGAAACCGATCCCACACACACACACACACTCTCACTCACACACTCACACACACACACACACAAATGACAGGAAAACGGCAATTATGTTGTTACTTAATATTCTGTTAAAAGCATGTTATTTATTTATTGTTACTGTTTTAGGTTTCATTTTGTTATTGTCATACTTAGGGATACTGACATTCGGCATAACAATAAACGATGTGATGCGTGTGATGCTGCTCCGTACATATGCTGTATCACAACACTATGGAGACCGAGGCGTGTCCTGAGAGTCACACAGTCACACAGATTAACATGGCAGAGGTAGAGCTGTAAATTCCTGCACACAGAACAGGAAATGAACGTCTGGTTTTATTTAACTTAACTTTACTTAAGTAAATGATTTGCTGTCTGTCTGAACCAAAGTTCCAGTCAGTGCCATAATAAATTGCAAAGCATCATATTTCTTGCATTGCATCAAATTGCTTTGAATTGCATTGTGTTTAAACGGATCGAAACCGGATCGAACTGCATCATTATAGGGGTGAATCGTATCGAATCGCATCGGTGGCTGCTTCATATGGATCTTTAATGTATCGTATCATCAGCTTTGCATCAAGATACGAATCTCATCGGCATCAGTTATGGAGATGCACATCCTTAATCATACAATGATGTACTTCCCTTTTGCACAATTAAATATATTTGCACTATTTCTAACTACCACTTTATAGTTATCTAATATATTTTCTTATCTTTTATTTTGTATTTATAGTTATTTTTTTAATGCACAATTTTACATTTCACTGCAAGATGAAATTCTTGAAATCTTTGAATTGATTAATTTATTTATAAAATGTTTTACTTATTTACTTACTAATGCTATTAATGTGCTCAGTGTGAAATTTATTCGAACCTTGTCCAAACACTCCCTTCTATCACACACACATTTCTGCACATTTTTATTATCATGAAACCTCATTTGCATATAAATGTATTTTTTTTCCCCTAAGAAAACACACACACAAAGGTATGCGTGCAACCGGATAATATATTTATTTAAACATATTTATAAAAATGGCCAATATTCGCCTGAGTATATATGCAGCTCAAGCGAACTTCGCTCGAGGTGCAATATCAAATCCAGTACAAATTCCATTAACCGTTTGCACAATGACAAATGATGAACAAAATATAATCCGAACAAAAAAACTAAAGGATGATGCAAAGCCTTGTTTGTTATCCTGATTTTTTTTTTTTTTTTGAGAGGTAACACTTTCTGTGACCAGGCTTTGTCTGGTGAGATGAGAAAGAATTTAGATTTGGAAGTAGACTGCTTTTGTTTTTACATAAAAGGGAAGGAAGAGACGGCACTTCAATGCTGCTCTGTGTTGAGCCTTTTTCTTGCATATGTAGTTTTTCATTTGTATTTTGAAGGAAATCACACTGAATGTTTGTCACTATCGGTAGACACTCGGGGTTTGATCATTCGTATTGGTATTAGACAAAATTGACATTGCGATCTCACAGAAGTTTGTGGACACCTGACGAGAACTGAGTTTTGGTTGGAAAGTGGTAGCTCGGTGCTTAAAGTGTTGGACTTCTGCTCAGAAGTTTGTGTGTTTGAATCTCAAGTACTACCAAGCTGCGACTGCTGGGCCCTTGGGCAAGACCATCCAGTCGCTATGGATAAGGGCAATCGGCCAAATGCCGTAAATGTTAATGTAAGATTGTTATGTGCATTTCGAACACCTCATTTCATATTTGCTGGTACAATGACCTCCACTCTTCTGGGAAAATGTTCTACGAGATTTTGTGGAGATTTGTGTGAGGTTCATTCAGCCATAAGAGTGTTAGTAAAGTCAGGTAGTGATGTAGGTGGGAAGGTGAGGAGACCTGGGGTGCAGTCAGCATTCACATTCATCCCAAAGGTGTGCAATAGGGTTGAGCTTTAGAGCACGAGATCTTCTACATCTTCCAATCCCATGTAAAGCACATCTTCACTAGTGATGGGAAGATATCACTTATTTCTTTGCATCTCTTTCATCAAAATGAGTTAATTAAATTTCATCATTCATCATTTTGTTAATTTGATTTGACTGTAGTTCCAATAATTTGCGCATGTGTATACGTATAACTGCACAGCGTATATGGGAGTCACGTGCTAAAAGAACGAAGGACTCAGACCAGAGGACTCATGAAATGAACTACTCAAAAGAGCAAACGACTCGGACTGGAACAGTCGAGAGTTAAACGATTCAATTCGCTTTCCTGTGCGGAGATTTTGCGATGCTTTGCTCATGCGCGTTCAGTAGAAAATGTACGAATCGCCCTTTGAGATGACTCGTTTTTCGGAGTCACATTAAAGAATTGCTCAAAACGAACGAATCCTTCATGAACAACAGAGATGGCTTTGTGCACAGGGGCATTGTCATGCTGGAGGAGAATTTGCTGTTTTGGTAAAAATAGTATGTCTTGATCAAACTTGTGGCTTCCAGAGTCATTTCAAGGATCATACATCGGTGATCTTGAACTGGGAAGTCGAACTTCCCAATGCGTGCTAGAGACACTGCAATCTCACACGTCGAAGGGAATGTCTCTGTCTTACACTGTGTGATTCCTCATTTAGTCAACACCCCTGCCAGAGAGCTGCACTAGCTCCCACTGACTCCATCTGCTGAACGTAGTGTCGTACACACAAACACACACACACACACACACACACACACACACACACACACACACACACACACACACACACACACACACACACACATTGTGCACCGCCTGCATCTCTCCACAGGACAACAAGGGGCCCCATGGTACCGGCGTCTAAGGAGAAATCAGACTGAGAGACGGGGAGGAGAAGAGTGTTAAGAGGTGTGTGGGCAGAGATGAAGAATGAGAAAGAGGATGTGGGAGCAAGTGAGAGGGAGAGGGAGGAGAAGAAAGGTCGAGCCACGATTCTCCAGTGCTGCAACGCTACCTGTCTGCTTTATAATAGTCTATAATGGCAGACAGGTGACTCAGACAAGAGAGAGAGAGAGAGAGAGAGAGAGAGAGAAATAGAGAGAGGAGAGAGAGAGAGAGAGAGAGAGAGAGAGAGAGAGAGAGAGAAATAGAGAGAGAGAGAGAGAGAGAGAGAGAGAGAGAGAGAGAGAGAGAGAGAGAGAGAGAGAGAGAGAGAGAGAGAGAGAGAGAGAGGTAATATGACTCATGTTTCTTTGCTGATCTCTGTATTCTCTGTATTTAGACTGAAATCTCAGACCCATCTTTAATAATCACTGGTTTCCACAAAAGTGTGTAAACTTCAGTGTTGCAGCGTTTTGAGGAAAAGGACTGAGACTCTGTAACAAGTGACGTCTTTATTCCTGTCCACACATCATAGAAAAATTACTTGGAGTATCAAGAAATATTGAATTTGTGTTCAATTTTATATATAATAAGGAGTAGCAAATGTATTTACATTGTTATTGTTATAATTATTATTATTATTATTAATAAATTGGAAAAGTTTCTCATCTCTTCCTGAGATGATATGAGGAAGAAACCTTGAGGACCTTTCGACCAGACTCAAGAAGGAACCCATCTTCATCCTATCCTCACCAAAAGTCCGTTCATTACAGCTCCATCATTGCTGAGGTTATTAACTGTTATTAACTGTTCACTGAAAATGTAAAACTGTTCATGACAACTGGAGTCTTAAGTCACTGTAACAGACTGTTTATATAAATTACAGTCCAAATCCAAATTCATGATTCTTGTCAGTAAAATAATAGATCTTTCAACTGTTCATGTGAAATCATCCTCAGTGAGAAAACTCCATCCACAGGGTAGGAGAAAGAAAGAAAGAAAGAAAGAAAGAAAGGAAGAAAGGAAGAAAGCCTATAGCCTCCAGTTTAATATTCTTTCTTTCTTTCCTTCTTTCTTTCATTCTTCTACCCTGTGGATAGAGTTTTCTCACTGAAAGAAAGAAAGAAAGAAAGAAAGAAAGAAAGAAGAAAGAAAGAAAGAAAGAAAGAAAGAAAGAAAGAAAGAAAGGAAGAAAGGAAGAAAGCCTATAGCCTCCAGTTTAATATTCTTTCTTTCCTTCTTTCTTTCTTTCTCCTACCCTGTGGATAGAGTTTTCTCACTGAAAGAAAGAAAGAAAGAAAGAAAGAAAGAAAGAAAGAAAGAAAGAAAGAAAGAAAGAATAATAAATTGAAGGCTGTAGGTTGTAATTGTGTTTCACACTATTGGCACATTTGACTTTTCCAGTCTTTAATCCTGTTACAAAAATCCTCCACTCTTCTGGGAAGATGTTCTCTTAGATTTTTGGAACAGGTTTTGGCTCTAATAGTTCAAGTGAAGGAAAAATGTCATGCAACTGCATCTAAAGACGTCCTGTACATCAGTGTGACAAATACTTTGTGTTAACAGTTTGGGGAAGAACTAATAGTCCCAATTATTTTGTCCATATGATGTATTCCGTGCACATTTCTTGTGAACGTAAGTAAAATATTGGACTTCTAAATAGAGTTCAAATCCCCGCACCACCAAGCTGCCCCCTGCTGGGCCCTCGAGTAAGGCCCCTTAACTATCAGCTCTGACGTATAAATGAGATGATTGTAAGTTGCTCGGGGATGAGGGCGCCTGCTACATGCCATACATGTTGATGTTGTAAAAGATATTAGTAAATCAGCAAATTTGCCCACAACTTAAACAAGTTTGTGTCTGGACCAGAACTTTATAAATGTACTCGGAGGATAATTTGTGCAAATGATTCATGCACTTAGAGGAAATAAGTGTTTGAAGGTCAGCGTGTTTGCGTACATCGGCAGAATCTTTTTTCACTTCAAGGCACCCTTAGGCCAATTTTCCACAGAACTGCACTTACCCAAGCAGAAATGATTTGCACAGTGAACACATTCACCCCGGGTACAACGTTCTGCTGGAGATATTCAAATCCTGCGTGACACTAATGGCTCATTCATGGGCTTAACTTTGAATTACTTTATTTTTTAAAAGTACACTTTTATTTACATTCACATATCCTACAATAAGGCTTTATAGATACCACATCTCCTAAAATGCTGTTGAACTTCTTTCTGGAATCATTTTGAAAAGTCACTTTGTTTGCTTGATGTGTATCAAAAATCATCATAGATTTCAGAGATCTGGTCAAGCCGTCTTGTGTGTGAGCACTATTGTTATCTACCACTGCATTGAGTATGGAATTCACCAGAGCTGCACAGGTTGTTGCTGGGATCCTCTTCCACTCCTCCACAAAGACATCATGAGCTGCTGGAGTTTAAACACATTGCGCTTCTCCTCCTTCTGTTTGGAGAACCCCACAGGTGCTCCATAGGGTTCAGGTCTGGAGACCTACTTGGCCACTCCATCGTATGGATAATAAATTGTGCAGATGAATCTTGAACATCACTAATGAAGGCGTGTACGCCATCAGATCAACCAATAGTCAACCAGTTCTCTAAAATAGGTCAAGGCTGAATCTCGTGAACCTTTACTGTAATTGGCGAGTGTATATAAAATTAGCAAAACACAGATTTACAATTGTTGAAAATGGATGAACAACTATGAAAATGAACATGATCGAGAGCCAAGAATAAGGATGCAGCTGGAAGGGTAAGGAGGCAAAATAGAGAAAGAAGAGGCCAGAGACATAGATACATTTCAGATGAAATTAGAGCCACTGTTGTGGACCATGTTGTCAATCATGGCCTCACAATGGTATTGCAAGGGTTGATATCTGTTGTGATGTGGATGAAAATCTGAGGCTCGACAGACTGGGACGTCAGGGGGTGGAGACTGATTACACTGTATAGTGCGGCATGCGCAGTTCTGCCTAAGAAGTGTTTCCTATGTTTACTTTTTGGAATTTTAATTTGTGTCTTTTTTTATTTTCTATCACAATGACATTATATTGTAATTTTTTTAGTCAGTCCACTAGTAAAAAATTTTTTTTGAAAGTGTGAATCCTGTCCAGTCTCTTACATTCAATATCCCACATACAGTAATGTGTACATTTTGTGCTGTTGAAATTCATAGTTGCCAATTCAGCCTCGTGCATTTTCAATACTTGTAATCCAAAACATAGTTTACATCAGAAAATACTAAAATAAAGCATTGTCATATTGAAAAAATGACTAAACATTTTGACTATCTTGTTCGTAAACAATGATAAAAGGACTTGTTATTTTAATGGCGATGAGATGTTCATTGACAAAATACTCACTTTTGAGAGAAGTACTAAGGATTTTGAGCAAAAAACAGGCTTTTGCAAGAAATCCAATGTATTGTGCTGTTTGTACACGTTTTTTGAGAATGCACTTAATGATTTGCAAATATTAAGAATAATTTAAGAAAAGAACTGTAATTCCACCACATCTAAAGACATTTCATACAATTGTGTGCCTCCAAATAAAAAAAATCGCTTATGGCTGGAAAGAGCAGGTGTCCAAAAAGTTGAATTTAAACGTATAATATGGTTACTTGGCTTAATATGTGAATCAACTGTAATTTTCTCACACTGAAACTGAAAAATTTTAGTACAATTGTATCTAAATGGTATGTAATTGGCCTGATTAGGTGAAATGGCCTGTTTCCTGTGCGTGAGTGATTTTTGGATTGTGGAAACCCCACATTGCCAGAGTCTGAGCTCATCGCTGTAGAGAAGATGAGGAAATCCCGATCTCTCGACAGCGTGAGTAAATCTAACCAGTCGTATTTGCCATGATCTGCTCCTCAGAGACGTCCTGCGTCCTGCTCGATATCCTCTCGCTGGTCAGTGACCCAAATTTCCCATCTCCGAGTCTCTCTGTGCTTCCTGCGTTTCAGTTCCTCTTTTCAGCATCGCACCGAGACGACTGGCACGGCTTCAAAGCACGACTTCCTCCTCCTCCGCCTGGCCTCAGTGTATCCTGGAAAAGAGAAAATGCTGTAGGCATCACATCCTATTGTATAGATGTGTGTGTGCGTGTGTGTGTGTGTGTATGTGTGAGACAGAGATACACACACTCTTTTTTTTATTTCTTTCTGTCTGGAAGATTTCTTCAACTGGTGGTTTGCCAGAGAAAGGCCGTGTTTATGTTGCATGCAGAAATAAATAGAATTAAATGTAATTTTGTTCATCGAAGTGAGAGAACATCCTGCGACACTCCTTTCACACAGGAGGAGAAGAAATAACATGTAAGAACAGCAGATCTGTAAGGACTGAAATGACGGACTGACAGAAAATGTACAGATGTCCTGTCTTGTGGTTTGACCTCAGAAAGTCTATACCTCGTGTCTCTTAGATCTTCCTGCACAGACAGCTCAAGTAACAAAGAAAAAGGAGATAAAAATGATGAAGAGAAGTAGCTGAGAATAGAAAAGGAATAGAAGATGAGGAGTATATATATTGCGGCAGGGCCGGCCTTGCTTTAGGCAGAGCAGGCAATTGCCCAAGGCATCCTCATCTCACCTACATCAGTATCTGACTTTACAAACACTTTTGTGGCTGATGAACACAAATGTCCACAAGCACACTTCAAAATCTAGTGGAACATCTTCCCAGAAGAGTGGAGGGAATTATAAGAGCAAATGAGGACTAAATATTGTATGCAATACTCAAAAAGCACATAACATACTTATTACGAGGTGTCAAAACTTTGGCAATATAGTGAGGACACTAGTTTACTAATCAAGTCAGTAGGCAGTGTAAGACTAGGCTCATTGTCCATTGAATATAAAATAATCGTCATTTACCCAAAGTGGTGCCAGTTAATATCACCATTTAAATCTGAGTCCACTTTCTAAATGCATTAAGAGACTATGTACTGTACAGTGATGAACAAAATCCAACTTTTCTGTAAAAAAATACTGGGAACTCAAACACAGCCGGTTTATTCAGAACAGTCACTTTAAATTTGTGTATGTTTGACGCCTTGAATCCGAGCTGATCGACTGTACAGAGACATTGTGTCAGGAGCTGACTTTCAAAATACTAAGGAAAAAATTAAAATATCTAGGTGGCCATAGCCAAGGAATAAGAAGAATTAGAGCTGGTCCTGATGACCTTCATATTTGTTTTTTTTTTTTGTGGGGACCTTAGTTAAAGCTTAATTAATATGCACATTTAAGTAAAAGTACTGATAATAAGTTTTGTATAAATAAAAAGGTTAGAATTATATTTATTCCAAATGCTTTTTATTTATTCTGAAAGGTGTTGTTAAGGAAGAGGGGCCTCCAATTTCAATTTTGCTCTAGAACTCTAGAAATTTGTGCTAGAACCCATCCTGTATGGAGGTTATTAACACAGCAAACGAGGCTAATTGTGGAATGGGGTGTTCAAAAAGCACATATGAAACTTATGGATGAGTTTAAATTTTTCAATGTCATTTCCCTGAGTTTATTTCTAAGGTCTTTTCACGATGGATATTGTCTCAAAGCAGCTTTACAGAATGTAATAAATTATAGAACAAAAATGTAAATATAAGTGAACTATGTGTATTTATCCCTGATGAGCAAACCTGGGGAGTGACCGTGGCAGGAAAAACTCCCTTCAATGTTATGAGGAAGAAACCTTAGAAGAACCAGACTCAAAGTGCAACCCATCCTCATCTGGGTGACACCAAGAGTGTGATTATAAATCATTAAAAACATGACACTGGTACATCTCTAGATGGTTCTGGATCCTCGTATCTTCTCTTTAAAGGTCCGAAATCTTTAAAGTGGGACATAACTGAAGCTGGCTTAACCTGTAGATGCATCGGGATCTTTGGGGGTTGGCATCTTCAAGTTCATAAGTGTCCACAAACCTTTGTCTGGATAGTGTATATCGCAATATCGGTATTGTATTGTATAATAAATATCGTCCGGCCCTGAGATAACAGAGATGTCACCTCTCTTGGGCTAGATCGCACTTCACCGTAAGGATATTGGGAAGTGTGTGTGTGTGTGTGTGTGTGTGTGTGTGTGTGTGTGTGTGTGTGTGTGTGTTTAGGCACTATAGAGGTGACACTGTTTACTTCAAGTCAAACATTTTAAACAAACCGATCAATGAACCTGCACAAACACCATGATGTTCTGTATTTCCTCCTGATTGCTTGGTCAGATGAAGGAGTGCGATTGATTACGTTACATGCGTGAGGATGTTTTGTTTTTATGTGTATTTGGAGTTCAGATGGAGAGCACGATCAGTTTATTTTTGTCTTTTAAAGCTGCTTCAAAGTCTCCTGTTCCAGAGGTGTGTGTGTGTGTGTGTGTGTGTGTGTGTGTGTGTGTGTGTGTGTGTGCTGTGGTTGCTTAGCAACACCAGAATTTAACTTCTGTATTGTTGGATGAAAGAAGAGAGGTTTTGTTTGTGTGTGTGTGTGTGTGTGTGTGTGTGTGTGTGTGTGTGTGTGTGTGTGTGTACACATTTGTGCTTTGGAAATGACTCCGTCTATTACAGAAAGCCAGAGAAGCGACGTGTCCTGCTTTAAGACAATACCATGGAATGCTCTCAGCACATCCCATAAAAAATTTAAAAACACCCACATTCCTGCTGCTGGCCGACGTGACCCGACAGGTCAAAGGTCATCTCCCTAAGGACAATTAGAGTGCAGGGATTCAGTAGCTCAAAGCAACACTGTGCCCAGTACCAGGCTCGTTCATTTATCACTCGTTAATTCAATCCCCATTGGCTTTTTCTCCTCCCACCAGTCCTCTGAGGTAAAAGGTCATGACCTGGCCTCATTTGCAAGCACATGATTGACTGAAATGTGCCCAGAGATGATGAACACACCTGACGGTCCATACACACCTGTTTGAGAAGGACTGTAGTGGGCTTGAGGTTCAGGGGGATGAAAGAGTTTCTGTAAAGGCGATCATTTAACCACAAGAACATATTTCACTTCATACATGCGTCTTCATTTGTGCTTTTTGAACATCTAATGCTACATTTAGTCCCTGTTTACTCTTATAATAACATCCACTCTTTTGGGAAGATGTTCCAGTAGATTTTAGTGTTTAATTGTGGAGATTTGTGTGAGATTTAATTTAGCCACAAGGGTCCTGGGGTGCAGTCAGCATTCACATTTATCGCTATAAAGTTGAGGTCAGAGCTGTGTATCAGGAGCAATGTCATGCTGGAACAAGTTTGGATCTTCTACTTCAAATAAAAATGCTAATGATGTCCTGTACGATTGTGTGCCTCCAAATTTGGAAAAAAACACATATGATTTCAAAATTCCTAATTTTGTTCATATAGTGTATTCACCGCCGTGGCCTGGGTTCGATTCCCGGTCAGGGAACCGACCCCAGCCATTAGGGTTACGGTCCCAAGGTACGGTCCCAAGCCCGGATAAATGGGGAGGGTTGCGTTAGGAAGGGAATCCAGCGTAAAAACATGTGCCAAATCGAACATGCGGATCACGAATACGGATGATCCGATGTGGCGACCCCTAATGGGAGAAGCTGAAAGAAAGAAAGTTTAGTGTTAATTGTCTTTCAAATAAAATGCGGTTGCTTTGCTGCTTGCTAGTGTGAACATGAATGTAATAGCTCATGTTATCATTATCAGCATACTCAAACGTGTACTGGTAGTCCTCTACTTACGTTGGAGATACGTTACGACGACCGCATCGTCGTCAAAAATATCGTAAGTCGAAGATGGCGCTGCTGCCTGTTGCGCAAAATGTTTAATATTTTTACAATTTTGTCGTATTGTCATCGTAAATCGCAAGTCGAACCATTGTAACTCGAGGACCATCTGTATTGTACAGCACAAGCTCCCAACACTGGTTCTATTTGTCCTGCATATTTCAGTGTTTTCACACCACAACTCTGATTAGCTGAATCAGGTGTAATAGAGCAGGAGATCATTTAATCAAACTTGAGAAATCAGGAGAACCTGTCTCTCCCGGTCTGACCCAGAAAATATGGACTTGCTATAAAAATGATGGTTGTAGTGACCTCCTGTGTAAAATCAGATGAAATTGAAAAAAAAATGCAAAATAAACAGAAATCTACAGAAGTTTTTGTTTTCTTAGTTTTCTCATGATCTCCACTTAAACATTGTCTCCACATGATTATGACTATTTTTTTGTGTATTCAGCATGTTCTAGAGGCATTTGTGACAGTGGGCGCATGGACGAGCGCCAGTGTACAAATGGTTATGGTTATTATCCATGTTGTTTCGATGCTGCTCCCTCTAGAACATGCACTTATGCAAAATACACAAAAAAATGAAGCACTGATCAAATCCAAATCATTGTCAAATCCCAGAGACATCACGATTCCGCTCTCCAATCCAGACATTACATCACGCCCTCGTTCACTGCTTATTGAACATGGTAATGTGCATTCATACCCTCTACATGTCTACAGGTAATGATCCCTGTGTGCCTTTCTGTACAACACTTCTCTCTTCATTATTCCTTGTTATTTCTGAGTTGATGATGTTTTGCTTCTTTCTTTTATTTTGAATGTGATTGATTGCCCTGTGTTACTCTGCTTGATGTTTTACCCTCCTTCCTGTTGTTCACTATGAGTTCGCCTGCTGAATTTGGATTGCTAATAAATGCCTCATGCGTACATTCATCTGCCTACGCCATGTGCTGATCTAAAAAAGAAAAAAGAAAAAAACAAAGAAATAGTGTACACATTCATGGTTAAGATATAATGTGATTGTGATTCCATCATTATTACCAGGACACATAAATAAAGAGGAAAGCAAGTGTTCGTTCTTCCCACATATATATGGGTTTATACTGTATCACAGTGTGGTTTAATGCAAAGGGAAATAGTAGCTGGGGATGAGGTTCCCCTTTTCAGTCTGGTTCCTCTCAAGGTTTCTTCCTCATACCATCTGAGGGAATGTAAAAGGCAAACTGCAACTGCAGCAGGAAATGTTAACTAAAACTGGTCAATCCTAATAAACAATTTGGCCTGCAGCTTGAACTGTTTTAGTTTTGGCCCCTGTGATTGAGTTTCACACCCCTGATTTAAGGCGTTGGCCACTGACTCAAGTTCAAATCTCAGCACCACCAACCTTCCACTGCTGGGCCCCTGAGCAAGGCCCTTAAACCTCAACCACTCATTTGTTAGTTGCTTTGTATAAGAATGGGGTGAATTTATCTTTGATGTCTGTGTGATTGTGTCTTTATATTTTTTTTTTCAGCATTTAAATTTCTCTAATTAACGTCAAGACAAAAAAAAAAAAAAAACGATGTATGGTTATACATAGTTTCAGCATTTTATTCCTTAATAAATATATAATATTTATTTGCCGTGGTGCAGGAAGGATAAAGAAGAATACATTTGGACATTCATGGGTTGGGAACAGTGATCATTTAAACATCTGATTAAAATAGCTAGAAATGCACTTCCTCAAATGATTTCTTCTTTACGTATAATAAATGTGCCATGAGAAATGTTCCTGTATACGGATATTGTTGGGGAGAGATTAAGAGTGTGTGTGTGTGTGTGTGTGTGTGTGTGTGTGTGTGTGTGTGTGTGTGTGTGTGTGTGTGTGTGTGTGGAATTAAGGCTGAGCTGTGGTGTGCTCTCAGACAGTTTCATTTAGTTGTCAATTAACAGAGGAGGTGTGGTGTAATTAGTTCAGGCTCTGTGAACGAGGTACCCGCAGGGGCTCACTGCAGCGAAAGGCAGACAGGAAATCCCGGAGGCTCGACTCTATCCAGACACAACATGACTCCATGAGACAGAATGGAGACGTAAAATGTGAGACAGGATCATAGTCCGCTAAAGTAGTAGCAAAAGTATTTGGACACGACTATTTCTATCCATGTGGTTCTTCCCTAAACGGCTGCGTGCGTCGTATCTATGATGTGATATTTTTCTTTTTTTCTCTTGCAATTTTTAAAAAATTGTACAGAAGACAAAAGTATTGGGACCCTGGACATTTCCAGCCATATGCGGTTCTTCCCTACAAAATTGAAAGCACATATTTGTATCTGACGTGTTTGGATGCGGGAGAATGAAATCTTCCCTTTTTTTCAACTTGGAGACTCGAACCTGTTTCAGCAGGACAATACCCATGTGCACAAAGCCAGCTCTTTGAAGATATGCTTTACATAGGTTGGAAGTTCTTGAGTGGCCTGCTATAGAACTATACAACCTATTAAACACTTTTGTAATGAATTAGAGCACTGACTGCACCACAGGCCTCCTCATCACCCTCGCGGGGTTGAAAGAAATCTCACAAAAAATCTCCACAAGCACACTCCAAAATCTGGTGGAACATCTTCCCAGTAGAGTGCAGGTTATTATAGTAGTAAATGGGGACTAAATGCGAAAATGGATGTTCAAAAGCACACACCAATCTTATTGTCAGGTGTCCACAAACTTTTGTCATAAACACTTCTCTGTATTGTTTCACCTCTGAGCTGATTTTGTCATCAGAGAGAACCTTTCTTTTTTCCTCTTTCTCTCTCTCACACACACTTTAAAAACTAACCCTGAAGTAAGCAGTCTAAAGGCAATGCAGATATTTCACTCTTTTATGTGATTCCCATATCACTGTCCGAGCTCACAGCAGGAGACTGATTACACCAGTGTAAGGAACAGAGCATAAAAACAATGGAAAGGGAGGCATGAAACAACTCTATACGCTATCATTATTTTGTGTGTGTGTGTGTGTGTTTGTGTGTGGGGGGGTTTGGGTGGTGGGGGGGGGGGGAGCAAGAGAGAGATGGAATCAGTGAGCCGTGACTAGGCGAGTGAGAATCTCTGTCGTGGTATAAAACACAAGATGAAGAGCCTTATGATAGAGTTTTTTAAGAGCTTTGTGTAAATTTTGGGCAGCAGGCTTTCAGTCACACACACACTCACACACACACACACACACACACACACACACACACACACACACACACACACCATTATCTAATATATATTTTCTCATATTTTTTCATATTTAAAGTCACTTTTAATTAATGCACAATTTCTCTGGGCAGATGTTCCACTAGATTTTTTTGGACATTTGTGGAGATATGAGATTCATCCAAAAGAATGTAATCTACTAAAAGTACTGATGTAGGTGAGGTGAGGAGGCCTGGGATGCAGTCAGTGTTTACATTCATCCCAAAAGTCTTCTATAGGGTTTAAGCTCTATAGCAGGAGATCTTTCACTCCATATCATCAAAGAACTGGCTTTGTGCTTAGTGATGTCAACCTGGGACAGGTTTGGGTCTCCTAGTTCAAGAAAGGGAAAGGGAAATTTTATGCTACTACATCCAAAGATATCCTGTAGAACTGTGTGCCTCTGACTTTGTGAGGAAGTCATGTGTCCAAACACTGTTTTTACTGTAGATTTTGTTTTTTTTTGTTTCACTTTTAATGTCACATCATAGATATGATATATAATCAGCTTTGTTGGTTGAACTTTGGGCTTTTGGGTCTGGCCACATCACAGCCCCCTGTCCCTTATTATTAATTCAATTTAATTTAATTTAATTTAATTTATGTCCCCTGGTGGTCTAGTGGTTAAGACACAGCGCTCCCACCGCTGCGACCCAGGTTCGATTCCCGGTCAGGGGACCATCCCCAGCCACTCTCAGTGCCTGTCCCAAGCCCGGATAAATTGGGGAGGGTTGCGTTAGGAAGGGCATCCAGCGTAAAAACATGTGCCAAATCAAACGTGCGGAGGATCCGCTGTGGCGACCCCTAACGGGAGAAGCCGAAAGAAAGTTTTAATTTAATTTAATTTAATTACATTGTTATTATATTAATAATAAAATTTATTTAATTTAATTTAATTGTATTACATTTTATTAATATTTTATTTTTATTAAATTATGTTTTATTTTATACATTTAATTTAATTTAATTTAATTACATTTTATTATTATTTTTTTTTTTTTGACATCTTGGCATGAACAATAATGTAAGAATGAGACTTTATCTTAGATGGAACTATAATGAATGGACATTTGGTGCCACCCAGATGAAGACAGTTCCCTTTTGAGTCTGGTTCCTCTCAAGGTTTTTTCCTCGTACAATCTCAGGGAATTTTTACTGTCCCACTGGTACCATCAAAAGGGACAAACTTACAATTATAAGAAACAAACTTATACAATCCAACTTTATAACCTCTTTATCTGTGTAAAGCTGCTTTGAGACAATGTGCACTGTTAAAAACGATATAAATAATAAAACTGAATTGAATAATCCTAATAAACATACGGTTATTCGTAACTCCTCAGCTGCATGTGATTGAGGATGGAAACAAATGGCGCCCCCTGTGGTCGACATCCTGTGTTTTGTAACATTGAGTTTGGTTACGACTTGTTTTATTGTGTGTTTTCTACAGGCATGATTGCATTAGCAAATACCGATGCACTGTGTGTGTGTGTGTGTGTGTGTGTGTGTGTGTGTGTGTGTGTGTGTGTGTGTGTGTTATGAGGGCTGAAATGAGGTGAGAATTATATGCTGAGTCGCTGGAGACAGGCTGAAGATATGAGAACGCAGCAGGACATCCATCTTCACTGGAGTGTGTTGATCTGGGACGGTGGAACGTAAAAGATGAAATCTTGTTATAGATCTGAGAGCCGAGACACTCGCGGGACGCCGGAGCACCACCAGTCTTGTGTAGAGAGAAACGATAAAGTAGGTGCGAAGCCGTGCATGCGGCAGATAATATCACACATACTTTTGTAGAATTAGGTTGCACATGGTAGGATCAAAAGTATTTGGACACCCGATCACCGTCGCAGCCCATCTTTTTTTTTGTCTTCTTTTGGCTGTTCCTGTTATTGGTCGCCACAGAGGATCACCCGTCTCCTACCACAACATCCCATTCCATTGTAATAAACCTCAAGTCTTCTCTTCAGGGTTTCTGCTAGATCTTTGGGTGTGGATGCTGGGATTAGTAATCATTCAGATACAAGAGCATTAAAGAAGTCAGGCAAAGAGAATCAGCTTTCTGGTTATCGGACACCAAAATGTTCACCTTGTGTGGAGAAGCTGTCAGTTTTCCCTTCACTTGAACTAGATGACCCTAGTTGGAGTGGAAGATCTCTTGCTATAAAACTTTGACCTCAACCCTATTGGGAGGAATTAGAACTCTGATTGCACCCCAGGCCTCCTCACCTCACCTACATCAGTACCTGACTTTACTTCTGACTGAAATTTGAAACGAAATCTCACAAATCTTCACGAGCACACTCCAAAATTTAGTGGAACATCTTCCCAGAAGAGTGAAGCCAAGTATAAGATCAAATGTGCTCTAAATGTGGAATAGGACTTTGGGCATCCTAATACTTTTGACCTCATGTATTCTTACAGCTAGCTATTACTACAAGGAACCGATTGAAGCCTTGTGATCAATCATCATCTGCATGAAGCTTCTTATTTAACCGTTTTCTGCTTCTGACTTTCCGGTTTCTCCTCCCTGCAGTTTCTTCCTCCTCAGGTTCTTCTTGTATCGACACCTTCTCGAGGTCTTCCTCCTCTGTCCTTCAGTCTGTGACCTGGAAATCAATCTGTGTCCTCCATCATTAAGGATGTATCGATTGTTTGACTGAAATTAGAAGAATCAAAGTGAGTGCGGGGAAGAAGCTTCTGGAGCGAGGACACACAACTACATCCCAATGCAGAACTGCTACTAAATGCTATTAAAGTGTGTGTTCTGCTCCACACATCCTTCTGTCCATCATGTTTTAAACATCTATAGCTTGTTTTTTAACATTTCAGAGGAGTTTCTGAGGAACGTTTGTGTGAGTGAAAGATGTAATCCGAGGAACTGGTCTCTGAAGAGCATCAGCTTGAAGTTTCTGTTTGGAGAATAGGTCCCTAAGGAACATGTGTTAGCAGGACATGCATTCAAGCAACATGTGGATAAAAACAGGTGAAGAACATCTTTATGAAATAGGTGTCTGAGAAACACGTGTGAAGCCCAGGTTTCTGAGGACCTGAGAACATGTGTCTGAGAAAGATGTGTCGGGGGAAAATGTCTGAGAAAGATCAGTCTGAGAAGTATTTCCAAAGACCAGGTCTCTGAAAAATACATCTTTGAGGTATGTGTCTGAAGAACAGGTCTCTGAGGAAAATCAGTTCGAGAAATATCATTGCAAGGAACATCTGTATGAGGAACATCAGTCTGAGGAACATGTGACTAAGAAAAAGGTGTCTAAAAGACTGGTCTTTTTGGAATGGGAGCAGATCTGGAGAAGCAGGTCTCTGATATATCAAATATCAATTTCAGGAATATCTGTCTGTGGAATTGGGCACTGAGGAATGTGTGTTGGAGAAACATGTATCCAAGCAACATGTGGCTGAAGAACAGGTGAACAACATCTCTAAAGAATAGGTGTGAAGACGTGTGAAAACCAAGTTTCTGAGACATTTGTGTGTCTGGGGAACATGTGTCTGATGAAAATGAGTGTGAGGAACATGCATGTGTGGAACTTGTGTCTGGATAATCAGTCTGAGGCACATGTGTCTGAGGAATATATGTGTGAGGAACATGCATTTGGGGAATCTGGTCTGAGGAAAATCAGTCTGAGGCACATGTGTCTGAGAAACATTGGTCTAAGGAAGATATGTGTGAGGAACATACATTTGTAAAATGTGGGTCTGAGGAAGACCAGTCTCAGTTTAAGAAACATCACTGAGAAATATTAGTTTGTGGAACATGTGTCTTTGGAACACGTGTCTCAGGAACATCAGTCTGAGGAACATGTTTCTTAGGAACTTTTTCTGAGGAACCCTGGGCAGAAGAACCTGCCTGACAGAAACATGCTTGTGGAAAGTTTCCTCAAAAGGAGCGCTCTCTAAAAAGAAGAGATCAGTCTCGGGAAAACATATTTGTGAAGAAAATGACACCAGATCTCCTCATTAACAGCAGGTGCATCTCAGAACAACATACTCTCTGTTCTGGTGGCCACTTTTGGCCTTTTTCAAAAGCGTTTCTATAACAACCATGAGAGCCATAAACAAGGTGTAGATAAATGAGCCCGTTTGTGTGTGTGTGTGTGTGTGTGTGTTTGTGTGTGTGAGGGAACATCTAGACCCAAATTGAATTTTTGTTCATGTTCTGATCTTCATGGTGGTCGTGATTTTAGAGAAATATGATGTTTCTACTCAGAGAGCTTCAGCTATAATTATCCAACGTAATTCTTTGGATCCTGATGGTGTTTGGAGGCAGATCCAGACGACTGAATTGCACAGACTTATTTGCATGTGTTCACACAGACACTCGGCCCACGCACACTTTAACGGTGAGATGTTCTGAGCAGTGGCAGGAGAGAAAGTACGCTCTCAGACCTTGCTGTAGCGCATAATGACTCAGCGGCGCTCTGCTCGCACTCCAGCAGCCAGAACCACTGAGCTGTTTGAACAGATCCTGCATCTCCACACAGAAATGCTGCAGAGGAAAGTGTAACGCTTTACTGAGCACACCAGGGACTGGAACCTGTTCACACAACACCCTGAGGGATGGAGAACAAGTGTGTGGTTTCTGTGGATGGGTTGCTATAGTTACACTGTGTCCGAAACTGTTCTGTATCTCTTATCTAATGCACTAAATCGAGTGTTGGCCATCGAGTGTTCTAACTTCACTACCTAAATTTATTCAATCATTTATACCCACAAAGCCTGTCTAAGGAGAATCTATCTGAGAGACAAGTGTCTGAGGAACATCAGTCTGTGAAACGTGTTCGAGGAACATCAGTCTAAGAAACAATTGTCTGAGGAGAATCTGTCTGAGAGACAAGTGTCTGAGGAACATCTGTCTGAGAAACATGTTTAAGAAACATCAGTCTGAGAAACATCAGTTTAATAAGTGTCTGAGAAGCATCAGTCTGAGAAACATGCTTGAGAAACATCAGTTTAATAAATGTCTGAGTAGCATCAGTCTGAGAAACGTGTCTGAGAAACATCAGTTTAATAAATGTCTGAGGAGCATCAGTCTGAGAAACATGTGTCTGAGAAACATCAGTTTAATAAATGTCTAAAAAGCATCAGTCTGAGAAACATGTGTCTGAGAAACATCAGTTTAATAAATGTCTGAGGAGCATCAGTCTGAGAAACGTGTCTGAGAAACATCAATTTAATAAATGTCTTAGGAGCATCAGTCTGAGAAACATGTGTCTGAGAAACATCAGTTTAATAAATGTCTAAAAAGCATTAGTCTGAGAAACGTGTCTGAGAAACATCAGTTTAATAAATGTCTGAGGAGCATCAGTCTGAGAAACGTGTCTGAGAAACATCAGTTTAATAAATGTCTGAGGAGCATCAGTCTGAGAAACGTGTCTGAGAAACATCAGTTTAATAAATGTCTAAAAAGCATCAGTCTGAGAAACGTGTCTGAGAAACATCAGTTTAATAAATGTCTGAGGAGCATCAGTCTGAGAAACGTGTCTGAGAAACATCAGTTTAATAAATGTCTGAGGAGCATCAGTCTGAGAAACATGTGTCTGAGAAACATCAGTTTAATAAATGTCTAAAAAGCATCAGTCTGAGAAACGTGTCTGAGAAACATCAGTTTAATAAATGTCTGAGGAGCATCAGTCTGAGAAACATGTGTCTGAGAATATCAGTTTAATAAGTGTCTGAGGAGCATCAGTCTGAGAAATGTGTCTGAGAAACATCAGTTTAATAAATGTCTAAGGAGCATCAGTCTGAGAAACATGTGTCTGAGAAACATCAGTTCAATAAATGTCTGAGGAGCATCAGTCTGAGAAACATGTGTCTGAGAATATCAGTTTAATAAGTGTCTGAGGAGCATCAGTCTGAGAAACATGTGTCTAAGAATATCAGTTTAATAAGTGTCTGAGGAGCATCAGTCTGAGAAACATGTCTGAGAAGCATTAGTTTTAGAAAAGGTAACATGAAAGCAAACAAGCAAACAAAAGAACCAATAAGAGTGATCTAACATGAAAACAAAAAGCTAAACAAAGCTAATTAAAACTGAACCAACACTACAATGAAAATAAACAAACTAACTAACAAATGACAACAACGAAAATGGAGAATTACAAAGAAAATAATGAAAAAATAAAATAAAATCATTCAACAAAATTAAATTTAATAAATATGTTTGGTCAATAGTGAAACTAACCTAAAAACCACAAACAAACAAACAAACAACAGCATTACTCTAACATGAATACCAAATGATGGCCTCTGAAATAAAAAGTCCTTTTAAATGTAACTGGTGAAGTTTTTGAAGTTCTACAGAATCATTATTTAACAATTTTTTTTATTCAGAATTGGTGAAGTTAATGTAGCTAATGAGTTCATGTTTCTCTGCTGGCCCCAAGCCACATCCAGTTCTCCAGTAATGGCTTTTAGGTGGCAGCCATGTTAGAAAACCCAAATCTTCTCTCACATGACTGAGAGCCCATGGCTGCCTGTTAATGTGGTGTTTAATATGCTGGTGTTTGTGTTTTTACCACAGAAGTTTGTAGCATAATGTGGTGTTATTGTGTTGTTATTGTTCACTATAGGTTTTGCTAGTCAGTTTCACCAGCTAGTCAGTTTCATGGCTAAACACTTCACCTGTCTTTATGCTGTACGTTTGTTTACCAGAATCAGAGCACTGATTTACACAGAACTTCATGGCCAGGTTTTTCCTCACAATCCTTTTCATACACAAATCCTGGGTGAACATTTGTACATGTTTTTAACAGAAAGGATTTAGATGACGGTCAAACTCAAAAACACACAAGAATTGAACAGTAAATGAGTGGAAGACGGTTCTGTGGACAGATAAGTCCCACTGTGACATTTATTTCTCTAACAGAAGAACTGACATAAGATGGGGAACAGGAGAGAAGATGTTAGCAAACTGCCTCACCCACATGGTTTGGGGTTATTTTTTAAGAGAGTCAAGGCAAAGTATTTCAGCTGAATGTTTGGAGAAATCTATCTATCTATCTATCTATCTATCTATCTATCTATCTATCTATCTATCTATCTATCTATCTATCTATCTATCTATCTATCTATCTCTCTCTCTCTCTCTCTCTCTCTCTCTCTCTATATATATATATATATATATATATATATATATATATCATAATCAAATCATCTTTTTATACAGAAATTTGTCTCCACCATGTGGCCAAACTATGCGACTACAGTTTTTCTATGAGGCTGGGGTAAGAGGACCAGGACCGACTAATAATCTCTCAAGAACAGAGATGTGGGCAGATAATATGATAATCCCATTTAATAAATGATGGTTTTCATTGTTTTTGTGTCATCTACAGTGGTATGTGTTTATGCACAATTATATCACATTGTGATATAAATAGTCATTCCTAAATCAGCATAAACAATAAAACAGGATCAAATATGGCTTTGGACTGGGGATTGTAAAATTCACCAATTCACATCAATGCATTGACATAAAAATGAATGATGTGATGCATCGATTTAAAAAAGTGTGCAGGTTGGCATTTGTATTTTGAATGTTTTTAAGATATTTTGCATCAGTAATAAATAATTTATTTATAGATAATTATTAGTGGATGCGCTATATTTTTATCATTTAGAAAGTGACTAATAATTTGTGCCCCAAATTTTTTTATGCAGATTGATTTCTCCTCGCTAAACTGCTGCTACGTGAATATGATGTATCACAACACTACGGAGACCAAGCTGTGAGTCACATAGAACACAGATTAACATGGCAGAGGTAGAGCTGCATCTTCCTGGAGACAGAACAGGAAAAGAACGTCTGGTTTTATCGAATCTTTCTTTGTTCTTTTTTAAGTTTTTGCACAACAAAGGCCTGTGTGTGAAATGGTCATACATTAGAAGTCAGAAGGCTTGATTTTGAGTTGATTTGTTGTCTGTCTGAAACCAAAGAGATAAAAGTACCATATTGATGCAGAGCATCATATATTTTTTCCATTGTATCGTAATGATTTAAATCGCATTGTGTGGAATTGAATTAAATTCGGATCACACTGCATCGTAATGGGGTGAATTGTATCGCATCGCATCAGTTATGTAGATGCACATCCCTATTTTGGCCAGTTTAGGACTGGTTTCAAGGTTCTGTTACATGGACACAAGATGGCGACACAAACCATGAAAGAGCATTGAAATGTGGTTTTAATTTCCAATTAAATTTATGTAGCTTGTCATATTTTCTTATTTTCCAGAGTATAACATTTGTAACAGTTTTAACCTTCATTTTTTTTTTTTCTACCTAACCTCACCTACCTGCATTTAAACCCTCTCTATTTAGTTGATTAAATCTTATCCCACTGAGAAGTTAATCTGGAGTTCTCTTCCCCATCACGGACATTTACACAACATGCTGCATCCACAAAGCCATCAGCAAGCCCTCACATACACTCTTCACCCTCCTACTGTCTGGAAAAAGGTGTTAAATCACTGAGAGCCTCAAAGCCAGACTGACAAAGACATGACTGACACACACACACACACACACACACACACACACACACACACACACATTTCATCACCAAATGCTTACACCTACACTATTTATTACATGGACAATTTATATAAACATTCAGCTCGGTGTACTGTTCGCTTTTGAATTCTTACAGGACTGTTGTGTTGTTGCACTAAATGTTGTTTGCACTCATGCACTATATTGAATGCAGTGTGTATAGGTCTGTTTATTTTACCAGTTAGATTTGTTTTATCTTGTGTTAATTTGTGTTATTTAATGGTGCATGTTACTCCTTGTTTCATTTGCTGTGTACTGTAGTGTACATGGCTGAAATGTCAGTAAAGCAACTTGACTTAAAATGATTAATCTGCAGTCATGTTCAGGTAATGCTTTCATGTTTTTCTGTTTTCTGAACTTGCTTACTATGTCTGAAGATTATAAAATGTGAATAAACACAAAAACTTAAAAAAAAAAAAAGTTTAAATGTTGAAGCTTGAGACATTTTTTAGTTTTGTGTCTTGGTGAACCATACAACAGAGCATTTCCCCATCACAGATTATGTCAAGTGTGCAGGGAAGAACATGTGTGTTAGATCAGCAATGTGAGAATAAAAGGGCAGTTGATTGTCCAAGGTTGTGTCCAGTGACCAAATGTGAGATCAGAGAGTTGTCCGCAAAGATCACAAGATATTGACTTGGAGATAAATTACCAGGGATGAACAGCAGTTCAGTTTTGCTGGTATTAAGCTTTAGTTGATGAGCTGCCTATTCATGATTCATGACATGTCGAGATCCCAGCGAAAGCAAGAGTGTCTGTGGGCCAGAAGAAAAAAAATAGTGAAAGAAGGAAAGAATTTGAGATTTATCTGCATCTCTGTATTATGATTAGACACCCAACCAGCTCACAGAACTATTGAGGAGCTCTGGATTCTTTTTTGAGAGTGTAAATGAACATTTCAGCCAGCAGTCGGAGTAGAACACTGCATCAGAGAAACACTAAAATGAGATTTGCTGCCACCAAAAGGAGAAGAAAGGTAGTGCAGGCTACCAAATAGAAAGGGCTTTAAAAGTTTTCCACAATCATTTCGGTAAAACGAAATGCTGCAACGTATGAAAGTTTTTACAAAACAGTACAACTTGGTGACATGTGACATTGGGAGTTGAGAGGAAACCAGAAAATCCCGTACAGGAAACTCTACAACATTAGGAGTGAAACTATAGAGCTGTACTGGATTCATAATAGCATGTGTTATGTGTATGGAACTTAAAACAAAATGAAACAGTTATAAAAGGCAATTACAATTACAATAAAAACCAAACCAATCAACAAATCAATCAAACAAACGACTAACCAAACAACCAATCAACCAACCATACAACAAACACATTTTCCGGGATATAAATATGTATGAATATCCATGGTCTGGACATACAATAAAAAAAATTAATAAACAAATAAACAAATACATAATAAATAAATAATGATCCGGAGCTACATTAATAATAATGTTTGTTGAAAAAAACAAACAAACATATTTATTTCCCATATGACCTGTATTTATGATTTAGTAGGTTGTTATAGTCAGTATAACAACCTTTTTTCGGGGGGGAGAATAAACCTAAAAAACAAACAAATCAATTAATAATATTAACAAAACAAAATCTTATGGAACCGGAAATAAAATCTGATTTATTTTTAATTATTTGCAAAAACGACAAAGCAGTAATATAAAATAAACATACACACAGTTTATATTGGCAACTAAACTAAACTAAAATGTTTTTAGGTAGATAGATAGATAGATAGATATATAGATAGATAGATAGATAGATAGATAGATAGATAGATAGATAGATAGATAGATAGATAGATAGATAGATAGATAGAGAGGTAGATAGATAGATAGATAGATAGATAGATAGATAGATAGATAGATAGATAGATAGATAGAGAGGTAGATAGATAGATAGATAGAGAGGTAGATAGATAGATAGATAGATAGATATAGATAGATAGATAGATAGATAGATGAATAGATAGATAGATAGATAGATAGATAGAGGTAGATAGATAGATAGATGATAGATAGATAGATAGATAGATAGATAGATAGATAGATAGATAGATAGATAGATAGATAGAGAGATAGATAGATAGAGAGGTAGATAGATAGATATATAGATAGATAGATAGATAGATAGATAGATAGATAGATAGATAGATAGATAGATAGATAGATAGATAGATAGATAGATAGATAGATAGATAGATTGTATTGTTTATCCCCGTTATGAACCTGATCGTTTTAATTGTTAACGCAGTGGGGAAAATGGGCGTGTCCCTGACGTCACTCCCGAACTTCGGACAATCTTGCGCTCGCGTGCCAAAATATTCCGTCAGTAAACTTCGGACGCGGTGCGCGCGCTCGTGCACAGGTCTCCGCAGAGAAGTGCGCGCGAGGATGTGGAGTTAAACCCAGTGGACTGTTCTGAACTTTCACACCCAGGATAATCCCCCGGATCTGAGGCGCTAAAACCACCGGACCATGAGCTGATCTGAGCCCCGGGTCCTGCCGCAGAGAAGTGCACGTACAGGTAAAGTATGAGATTGTCCTTGAGGTGGTGGTGGAATATTTCAGAGTAACATTTCAGCGTTAGTTTGGAAGAAACATCTTACTGCTTTAGAGTAATGCGCAGAGAAGGTGGAGGTGTCCTTTCCAAAACAATAACCCTCATTCTTCACTCCACTCTCAGGAGTAAAGAGGTGAAACTCTGCTCTTCCTTCACTCTTCAAGAGAACATCATTCACACATTTAATCCGTCAGAGATGCAGATCTTAAACACTCATTCTACATGAATTATTCTACTGTCAACTGCATGCGCTTCCCTGTAACACATACCAAACCTACAAGAGCGCATTTCTTCCTCTCAACAGTTTGCAGTCCAGTAGAAATCTGCCACCTAGAAGTTATTGTTGATAGTCTTCTGGTTTAT
Source organism: Silurus meridionalis (assembly GCF_014805685.1). NCBI lineage: Eukaryota > Metazoa > Chordata > Actinopteri > Siluriformes > Siluridae > Silurus > Silurus meridionalis. The sequence goes on along the minus strand of NC_060896.1, from coordinate 3,982,095 downwards.
AAGCAGTAGGTTCCTGTGTCCAAGTTTCAGTTTGCTAGTTTGCTCTGCGTTGCCTCACCTGGTTAAACAATAACTACTGTTCTGAGAACTGCTGATGTGCAGCAAAGAGCTGGTGAATATTCAGGTAGTGAAAGTTTTTATTAAATCAAACAAAAAACACTTTAACATTGACTGATAGATAGATAGATAGATAGATAGATAGATAGATAGATAGATAGATAGATAGATAGATAGATAGATAGAGACAGACACACAGAGAGACAGATAGATAGATAGATAGATAGATAGATAGATAGATAGATAGATAGATATAGATAGATAGATAGATAGATAGATAGAGACAGACACACAGAGAGACAGATAGATAGATAGATAGATAGATAGATAGATAGATAGATAGATAGACAGACAGACAGACAGACAGACAGACAGGTAGAGACAAACAGACAGAGAGACAGATAGACAGACAGAGACAGACAGATAGATAGATAGATAGATAGATAGATAGATAGATAGATAGATAGATAGATAGATAGATAGATAGAGATGGACAGACAGACAGATAGATAGATAGATAGATAGATCGATAGATAGATAGATAGATAGATAGATAGATAGATAGATAGATAGATAGATAGATAGATAGATAGATAAAGACAGACAGACAGACAGACAGACAGACAGACAGACAGACAGACAGATAGATAGATAGATAGATAGATAGATAGATAGATAGATAAAGACAGACAGACAGACAGACAGACAGACAGACAGACAGATAGACAGATAGATAGATAGTAGTTTTGGTTTGATTATTGCGTTGCCTCACCTGGTTAAACAGTAACTGCTTTGAACTGCTCCATTCATATGCATGTTCTTGAGGTCCAACTATGTACCATACATACAAGTTCTCTTGATGGTTCCACCCATAAACATGGAGCTTTATTTTTAATTAAAATAGATTTTTTTTATAGGAATAGGACTTGTGTATTCGGATTTTATCTGATCATTTGTGTTCTGTATTCTCTCAGACACTTTTCCCTCATGAAAATTAATTACCAAGACTTCTTCTACTCTTAGCTCCACTACATTAGGCTAATAAGTGATCAGTAAGAGTAGCGAGGAAACTGTGGTTTGCTACAGGCAAATTAATCTTGTCTCGGTTTCGCTTCAGGCCGTGATGTTTGCACAGTGACCTTGCTATGGAGTTTAGCAACGAGGTAGATTTTTCCAACAACAACAACAGCCGTAGCAGCAGCAGCAACAACATCATCCTTCCTCTGTGGAAGAAGCGTGCCTCGGACCAGGTCTCGAATGGCAACCTGAAGCCCAAACCAAGACCTTTGAGCTATCAGATTGATGGTGTCCTTATGACCGATTTCCCTGTGGAGGACAACTGCTCTTTTACCGTCACACAACCTGCAGAGACGATCACCACTCCACAAAGCACCATGGTGATCAAACATGTTTTGAACAAACCTGCCCGTAAGACTCGTGTTGTAAGGAGCATTAGTATCGGGCACCTATCCAGTGGAAGCTTTTCTCTGGCAAGATTCAGATCAGAGAATAATAATAATGACTCCATTGACAATAACCAGGTGCCCCAAACCAACCTATCTACAAACACTCCCAATGGCCTAAGCAAAAAGGAGACCAAAAGAGACCGTGAATCTCTGAAGCGCCTGTCTAACCCATTTACCCTTATTTCCCAGAGGGAGCAAATTGTGTTCGGGGACCCATCCCCAATATCAGATAGACAACCCCCACAGAAATCTGGCTCTCCTTCTCAGAATTCCCCTCAACAGTATTCTTCCTCCGTGTCTCTTGGATCTTCTTCATCTCACAACTCCATGTCCAGCACTTCCTCTCTTTCTTCTTGCTCTTCTTCCTTCTCCTCTGTTCCCAGCACACCATCCGATCCCATAACTCCTCAATCTCTGTCTCCATCCGAATGCAAAACAGTAACACCACACCATTCTTCAAGCTCCTCCCAGTGTTCAGAAGTCAAGTCACCCATACCCAGCATGGTACTCAGTACCCACAGCCCCGCTGCATTGAAGATGGGCAGCCAGCAGCTCATTCCTCACAATCTGGCATCTGAGAAACGATCAGGCAAAACTATCCATTCTCTGGTCTTGAAAGACTCTTCTAAACGTTCCCTCCGAGCTCGGAGCATGGTGGAGAGTGGCGCGTTCTTCTCCAGTAGTAAGGATGTTCAAGAGGCGGATGGCGAGGATGTGCCAGGACTGTTCAGAAGAGGCCTGAGGTCAACATCTTACCGCCGGGCTGTGGTCAGTGGTGTTGACCTGGACGTTCCTTCAGACCTTCTAAAAGGGGTCCCAGAGGTGAAAGAAGGACCCAGGAGTCCGCGACCAACCAAAAGCAAGGTGAGTTCAGCTTTACTGATATCAGAACAGCTGATATCTAAATCCATCACTGAGGTCGATGCAATTCACATCTTGATGCATAGCCAACATTACCAATAAATAATAATAAAAAAAAGATTAAATAAAAGCAGACGTTTTTAGTATTCTGTCTTTAGGAAGTTACAGCTCTACCTCTGCCATGTTAATCTGTATTATATGTGACTCTCAGGAAAAGCCTCGGTCTTCGTAGTGTTGTGATGCGCCATATTCACGTAGCAGCAGCGATGCTAAGAGAACGCGCTTTCGAGAAACAGTTTAGCGAGGAGAAATTAATCAATATATAAAATATAAAATATTGGTCACAAATTATTGGTCACTTTCCGAATCATAAAAGTATAGCGAACCTATTAAATACTCACCACTTCTAGATTTTTAAAGAGATTCCACCTGGATCCTTTTCAGAAATAAAAAACTACTTTAGGGTTCTATGCAGAACTTTATTAATATTACCACAATTGGACAATATTCTCATTTTAATAATATTCTTACTGCAATTTGAAAACGCTTCCAGTTCTGGGTTTCTGGATTGGCACCTTATAAGAAACATCTTTTCCTACACAGACCCTTCAAGGTTTTTCCTAGGTCTAGGTGCTAGGGCCTAGGTCTATGCAAGCTAGAAATCGATACTCCGATGTAGGGTTCTATGTAGAACTTTGAAAAACCTAATATACCCTTGAGGGCGATTGATGTAACCACAAAGTCTCTTCTCTGAGAAAATCAGTATTTTTTTGTAGAAAAAATGTGTTCAAACTAAAAACCTCAAGGATTATTCAGTAATTTCTGACTTCTGGATTTCTAATAATCTAATAATTTCTAACTAGAACCCATGCAATTGAAGGCATTTTTAGCAAGCTACATTGAATCTTTTACTGTAGGTCTAAACTAAAATGTTTAGGTAGCCTGGAGCCCTGCAATTGGATTGGTTGAAGGCTGTTGAAACTTTTATGTAGGGTTTAACATAGAACTTTTTCCTCTTTATGGGTGCTAGATGTAACTTTGTTTATGGTTCTGTAGTCGAAGAAAATAAAGCTACTTAAAATACCTTAAGAGGCTTCTGAATAATCATTAAACAAGAACCCTGCAGAAACCTTTTCAAAGGTAAGACCTTAAATCCTTTTTTAAACCAGTTTCCTGTAATAAAACTGTATGGAATATGTATCTTTTGATGGATGGAAGTATGTACTGAAACATGCTGGTAAAGTACAAGGTTATGTAGAATCCATGTGCTGTGGAAAAACCTTTTTAATCCAAAATCCTTCCAGCAAACCATATGACGAGAAATACGTTCAACTGTTTTGCCATTAAGCTTAAATCCACATTAAATATTAACCTGTGCATTGTTTTTGTAATTAGACTCAAACTGAGCACACGGCTAAAAGTAATTATGGCTTTGTTGATATTTTACTGGAGTGTTACATAACAGGTCGCGACACGCCTGTATTATGTTATAGGATTGATGTTCATTATACAGTGTCATACATAACAAGTTGCACCATTTTCCTCTACTTGCACTCAAGTGTTACTATCAGAGAAAGTACCTCAACCTGAATCTCCTTCCAGGCTTCAGACTTCTGCTTAAAGTTTTCAAATCAAAACTGAGCAGATCCAACAGGATGAACCATTTCCTGGTAATGTTGACACATTTCTAGAGTGCACAACATATAAAACAATCTCTCGAAATAGATTCCATCATCGTATTGTGACGTCAACACGACTCCTGTCCCTCAACTTGTTCAGATCTTTAGACTTGGTCTAATTTTTCTTATCTAGAAAGATAAGCACTTCTGTAACTCATGCTAGATAATCATATCTTTTAAATAAAGTGAATACAAGTAACAGTACTGATAAATGTGAATAAATCCAGAATGATGTCATGGAGCGGCCGTCATTTTTCGTCCCGTCGCCACGTATAAAGAACGCTGATTAGGTTTGCTAGAGCAACAAAGCTTCCAGCGTCCTCAAATTAGCTCTGCCAAACACTTCCATGCAAGGCACAAAGGCCTTATAAAGGGGTCATAGAGGTCGAAGACCTGAAAGGTTGCGAGGAGGTGGAAATGAACCGTGTCTGCTAATGTCCATTCTTCAGATTTTAACAGGCCGGTGTGAATGGAAGAACCAGAAGCAGGAAAAGACACAAAAAAAAATTGGATTTTTGCTTTAAATATTCCAATCAACCAGGTTTAAGTGTCAGTGATCTTATTAAAGGAATCGCAAGGTCCAGATCAAGTTCAAATCCCAGCGCCACCAAGCTGCCATTGCTGGGCTTTTGAGCAAGGCCCTTAACGCTCAAGGGGAGGTGGTATCTCAGTGTTTAAGGCTCTGAGTTACTGGTCGGAGGTTCAAGCCTTGGATATGTGAAGTAATAACAAATATTGTTCCCCAGTGGGATCAATAAAGTGCTCTAAAAATAAAGAAATAAATAAATGCCTGTCACACACAAACACACCTTTCTCCATATGAATAGGAAATCGTTAGCATAAACCCACTTCTGTAACGCTAACCCCAATCATTATTAGCAACATGACCTTTTTTTAGATTTTGTATCATTCGTTACTGTTTAGCAAAATCCTGAACACACAAATGCTACATTGCTAACCATGACTTCAATGATACGAGCTATTTGGCATTAATAAAAATGAACCGCTGTCGCGAGGTTTATTTAACAGACCGACATTAGCTAATCGTTTATGTCTTCTTCAGGTTGGAGAGAAGAAGAGAATACAGAGCCAGAGGACATTTGATAGTGAAGGTAAGACCCAACTACACAATCTTAAATCTGATCTTCTCCGAATTTACCCACTGCATTATAAACCCATTCTGCTACAGAGGTTAAAGCATTTACAATTTGCAATAACCCCCAATAGACCGAGCACCCAGCAGAAATGCTAATTCACTGCTAAGAAAAGGACTTTGTACGCCAGTACACATTTATTTATGGGTGTGGTTTACTTTCGTTTTTGTGCTGATATGAAGTGTACTTTGACCCGTCACTTTGTGAAGCTTGGTTCAGGTATTAGAAAACAGGAATGTAGTTTTCTTAGTTTATAACAATGGTGATGCTACCAGGTAGTAATTAGCGATCAGCAAACTTTTGCCTCTCTAATTTCTTATTGCTTGGTGACATCTCACATACACCTTCTATCACTCTGTGTAATTACAGTAAGCTCTCACAGAGGTATTGCATATGGGCAAAAGTTTTGGGACACCTGACTTTTCCAGCCGTATGTGGTTCTTCTCAAAACTGTTACCACAAAGTTAAAGGCACATAATTGTATAGGACGTCTCTGGATGAGCTAGTATGAATTTTATGTCTCAGCATGACAACACCCCTGTGTTCATAAAGATATGCTTAACATGGGTTGGAGTGGAAGATCTGCTGCTATTGAACACCTTTGAGATGAATTTGAATCCTCACCTCACCTACATCAAGCGCCTGATTGTACTAACAATCTTGTGGCTGAATGATTCTCCACAAGCACACTCCAAAATCTGGTGGAACATCTTCCTAGAATGGTGGTTACAATAACAGCAAATTGGGACTCAATGTGGAAGGGGGGTGAAAGCACATATAATCTCCACAAACTTTCATCTAGTTTTTCAGGCAGATTTTGATAGCTCAACTTGCCTACCTTTAAACATTTATGCTTCTCACACTGAAGAGAACCATACATACAGTACATATATGTTCGGGTTTCTTTTGGTAATATTCGGTCCCTTCAAGTTTCTTGGGATCTTAGTAACCTTGATGCCTCTGCTAATAGTAAGAGTTTCTCCACAGCTCATTCTCGAAATTTGTGTTTATTTTCTCTATTTTATGGCCGCTTAATGGCATTTCTTTTGTTTTCTAGATTGAACTTGAAAAGATCAGGTTTCATGTGCTTAGATTTCAAGGAAATGATAAACACATTTACGTGTTATTTTAGCTATCTCAGGATTGTCTTCTCAAATGTCAAGGGTATGTAATTAAGGCGAAGTCATTTAAGGCAATGCTGCTAGTTTATTAATAAACAGCTACCTTGTACCTACGTTTACCGCCCAGTATTTTGGCACTATGTCAGTAAATTTGTATGCACTATATATGCATGTACATATATATATATATATATATATATATATATATATATATATATATATATATATATATATATATATATATATATATATATATATATACATACACACTATATAGTATTGGGTCACCTGGTCATAAGTACAATATGAAATATATAAACATTGCATTCCACATTTCACAATTCACTCTTATAATTCCCTCCACTCTTCTGGGAAGATGTTCCACTAGATTTTGAAGTTATGGATATTTGTGTTCATCAGCCACAAGGGTGTTACTAAAGGCAGGTACTGATGTAGGTGAGGAGACCTGGGGTGGAGTCAGCGTTCAAATTCATCTCAAAAGTGTTCAGTAGGGATGAGATCAGAGCTCTATAGCAGCAAGATCTTTTCTCCAAAACATGTAAACCATATCTTCAAGAATCTCACTTTGTGCACAGGAGCATCGCCATGCTGGAACAGGTTTTGGGTTTCCAAGTTCAAGTGAATGCAAAAGTTTATTATAGCGCCATCTAAAGACGTCCTGTACAATTGAGTGCTTTGTGGTAACAGTTTGGAAAAGAACCACATATAGCAGGAAAGTTCAGGTGACCCAATACTTTTGGCAATATAGCGTGTGTGTGTGTGTGTGTGTGTGTGTGTGTGTGTGTGTACATATATATATATATATATATATATATATATATATATATATATATATATATATATATATATATATATATATATATATTTTGACACTGATGTGTGTGTGTGTGTGTGTGTGTGTGTTTGTTTGCCATATGTCAGTGTGTGTTTGTGTGTTGGTCTGAAGGTATTAAGTACAGCAGGGTAGGTTGAATTAATAGTGGGAATGATAAAAAGTGATTCATCCAACCCTGGATCCATTGCCTAATGCTTAAAAACAATAAATGAGCTTAAACAAGTGTTTTAATAAGCTTGAAGCTGTTATTCAGGTGAATGTGTTTAATTTCTACAGAAGACGAGGTTCTGTATCAGAACTACCAGGAGAAAGCGTTGCATGATGACTCAGATGAGGATGCGGAATCCAGGGAGCCCAAAGCGGACGAGCGCATCGTGGTGCAGTATAAACCCATCCGGACTTCCTGGAGTCAGCTCAGTGTGGTGAGCCACAACAAACACACACACTGAAAACAGATTTCTGAACATTAAACACATGCACAGAATTTCTGACGAAGTCAGAAAGCAGGTTGAAGGTTTCTTGAGCCTTCACGTACAAATATCATGCCATGTTGTCACCTTCCAGCTCCAGGGCTCGATCCTGAGCTCAGGTTTCTGCCTGTTTGGAGATTTAAGTGTTCTCCCTGTGTGAGTGCAGGTTATTCGATTTTCTCTGAGTATTCTCTTCAATCCTAAACAGTGAATCATGTAGTTGTTTGTGACACTCGGTGATAAGCCTTTTGTGATTACATTTTACTGTAATAGCCACACACACACACACACACACACATAAACAAACACAGCAACTGACATACACTTTAACACAAAACCTAAGCACCTCATACCAAAATTCTGTCATCGCACAACATAAGCAAACACACACACACACACACACACACACACACACACACACACACACACTCAATCAAGGTGTTGTTATAACCCATATGCACACACTCATACACACGCAAGAAGAAACACGGTCATGAAGTTGAGGAATGCTGGGATTACGAGGAATGTGGTTCAGTCCGGTCGCACGGGAGTCCCAATTATAACCACCCTGAGAGAGAGAGAGAGAGAGAGAGAGAGAGAGAGAGAGAGAAGGACATGGAGAAAATGTTCAAACTTATTGATTCTATGATCTCTTAGTGAGACAGAAAGAGATGTGGGGACAGATTGGGAGACAAATGTTAGTATGTTTTAATGGGTCTCTCACATGGAGAAAATAAGACAGGAGAGGGAGACAGGTATAGATATTAATACATTGTAATGAGAGAGAGAGAGACAGGTAAGTGAGACAGCTATAGATATTGTCATTAATGGACAGTAATGAAGTAAATGTATTTTGTTACTGTACTTAAGTAGCTTTTTCATGTATTTACTTTACTCAAGTATTTCCAGAAGAATACATTTGTTTGTGGGACTCCTGCAAAATGTTTTTTAAAATAAAAACTATATAAATAATTTACTACAGAAAAAATAAATAAACTGTAATGTATTTACACACAAAAGCAACAATGGCAACTACGATGAAATAAAAGGAGGCACGAGGTCAGAAGCGACCGCGGTTCATGCGTGGTTCATACTCTCACGTGGTTCATGCGCGGTTCTCACGTGGTTCATGCACTGTTCATGCGTAGTTCATACTCTCACGTGGTTCATGCGTAGTTCATACTCTCACGTGGTTCATGCGTAGTTCATACTCTCACGTGGTTCATACGTAGTTCATACTCTAACGTGGTTCATGCGCGGTTCTCAACACATTGGATTTCTTGCAAAAGCCTGAACTTTTCTCAAAATCCTCAGTTCATCTCTCAGAATTAAGTATTTGTGTGAATGAACATCTCATTCCCATCAGAATGACACGTCCTTTTTTCATTGTACACAAACAGGATCGTCTAAATGTTTGGTCATATTGTCAGTATGATGACACTGTTTCATTTCCTCATGTAAACTACAGTTTTGATTACAGTGATTGAAAATGCACGAGGTTGAATCACAAATTCTGACAACTGGTTTAACCATTTTGTACACAATGAACTGATGCTGAGATGTTTTTGGGGGTTAAAACTATTCAGGTGAAACCAGTATAATATATTTTGATCTACATGAACATAAACAACTGATAATATAGGAAACATCAAACACCTATACACAATCGATTAAATGACGTACCAAAGTGTTCGCAATTTGATCAAAGCGGCGAGAAATTGTTCTTATGATGAGCAAAAGTGACGACATGATGTGCAGGTTGAACAAGTAGTTTTGAGAATTTCATTTCGGATCTGAGAAACGCTCCAAAGCAACTGAGAAAAACTGTATTACTTTATAATTACTGAGTGAGACAAGTGGGGACTCTGACTGGCTTTTAGAGAGACATTTGGACAAAAGGAGTCCAAATACACTTAGATAAGAGGAGGATATAATGCATTTGAATGAATTTCTGATGGACAGACAGAGAAACATATATAATTACATTTTAATTAAATTTTCAAAGAGAGAGAGAGAGAGAGAGAGATACAAAGATACAAAGATTTTTTGTTAAACACAAATGGCTAAAGTGATTATTATTATGTCTGTAATCTTGGGATAAATCAGATTTTAGAAAATCTGAGAGAGTCACAGAAGCTGAATGAAAAGTGAGAGGGAGAGAAAGAAAGGAAGAAAGAAGAAAGGCAGAGAGCTACTACATCCTCAGGGAACTGGCTCCAGTCAGGGCACGGCTCCAGCTCCTCACTCGAATTCCGACACTTTCTCCCCCGTGGAAAAAATGCTGAAAATGTGGAAGGCTGGAGCGCATGTGAAGCCTCCTGTTTGTGGTATTATGTAATCTGGTTGAAGGCTGGAATGGTGGGAGACTTTAATGATGTTTTCCATTTTGCCGCTTCGTTCTGGGCCACCTTAGGCCGGAATGTTCTGGAAACGTCCCAGTAACACATGAAGAGAGAATCATGTGAGTGTGTGGAAAAGAGTGAAAACGTGGGGGATGTGGGGGAAACAGATGGGTGCAGTGGTGTGGACGTGGACGCAGTGTACTGATGCAACACTACAGACAAGGATAGGAAGAGAAGAGTTAATGTTGACTTTGTGTGTAGGTGGAAGAGGTGTGTGTCTCTTTCTGCGTGTGTCTCTTTCTGAGTGTGTGTCTGTGTATGTGTGTGTCTCTTCCACTGTGCGTGTGTGTGTCTCTTCCACTGTGTGTGTCTCTTTCTATGTGTGTCTTTTCTACAGTGTGTGACTCTTTCTATTTTTATCTTTTCTACTGTGTGTGTCTCTTTCTATGTATGTCTCTTCCACTATGCGTGTGTGTCTCTTTCTGTGTGTGTCTTTTCCACTGTGCATGTGGTTGTCTCTTTCTGTGTGTCTCTTTCTGAATGTCTGTCTGTGTGTGTGTGTGTGTGTGTGTGTCTTCCACTGTGTGTATCTCTCTTTCTGTGTGCATCTCTTTCTGAATGTGTGTGTGTGTGTGTGTCTTTCTGTATGTCTGTGTGTGTCCTTTTCTGCTTCTATCTGTGTGTCTGTGTGTGTGTGTGTGTGTGTGTGTCTTCTGTGTGTGTCTCTTTTTTGTGCCTCTCTTGTGTCTTTGTGTGCTTCGTGTGTCATGCTGTCTCTTTCTATGTGTTTGTGTGTGTATCTGCTTAGTGTGTGTGTGTGTGTGTGTGTGTGTGTGTGTGTGTGTGTGTGTGTATGTATGTATTCAGAGTGTTTTGGCAGGGCACTGTTTTAGGCTTTTGTCTACACAAGAAGCCAGCACAGGTGTGTTTATCTGACAACACACACACACACACACACACACACACACACACACACACACACACACACACACACACACACAAACACACACACAAACACACACACACACGCACCCCACAGGTTGGGAAAGTAGCCGAACTGTTGGATTCACATGGGGATGAAGTCCATCCTGCTAAGAAACGCTGTCATTCATAGACGTGTGTGTCAATAAAACCTGCCAGTGGAAACGTAGGGATTGCGAAGATCTGCTCTGAGGGGGATAATCTAACGTTTCTGCTGAAGGATTCGATGTTTTGGGGGAATGTTGTGAAAAGCCTCGGCTTTCATCCCCGTATCATGTCTCCAGGATTATTCAGTTAAAACTCATTGAAAATTCCTTCATCCTACATCTTTCATCCCAGAACCCAGAAATCTATCAGCACGAATCAAAGTCAGGGACTTTTATGGGAAATTCTTCAAATGCATCAAGGAATCAAGAGTTCAGAATCGTCTAGAGGTGATGTGTCCTACTTTCGACACCTAGGCTCCAAATGTAATAAATGCACTGATTCACCGATTCGCATCGGTGCGTCGGCATAAGATGTGATGCATCGATTTAAAAAAGTGTGTATCGAATACAAGTCGGCTTTTGTATTGCAATGCGTCGTTTTTAACATATTTATAAAGGTAAAAAAAAAAGCTTTATTTATATATACTGTATTATTAGTAGACTGCATTTCGGTGCGGTGTATCTGTGTATCTGTGTATTCATCACCTAATTACTTTAACATGAAAGAGGACACTAGTAAATGAAACCCAGCAAACAGAATCTGCCAAATGAGAGGTTTTTCTGTATGACAGATTTTTATACACCAATTTCCTTCCCAGAGAGCCCTGGAGGTGTAACCTGATCTTCTCTCCTGATTCTTAGTTTCGGTTACCACTTGGTTTGTCGGAAAGATCTAGTTTTCTGTGGTGAGCAGAGAAACGATCGGATGCTGATCCTGATGTCATCACCAGATATTGGCGGGTACTTTGCATTTGAGTAACCCAGCCATTAGGGAGGCACAAGTCGGTGCACTCTTAGTGCTGGTCCCAAACCCAAATAAATTGGGATGGTTGCGTTAGGAAGGGCATCCAGTGTAAAACATGTGCCAAATCAAATATGCGGATCATGAATCAGAAATTCATACCGGATTGGTCGAGGCCTGGGTTACCACCGACTACCACAGGTATCGTTAGCCAACCGGGTTCCAGTGGAAATTGGGCTACTGTTGGCCGAAGGAGGAGAAGGAGAGGAGGAACACTTTTACAGAGACAGCAGGGAGGATAAATGTTGGTACTATGACTGGTAAAGGGAGAGAGGTAGCTGATACGATGGAGAGAAAAAGGGTAGATATGTTGTGTTTAGGAGACCAAGGAGTAAGGCCAGGAACATTGGAGGTGGGTTTAAACTGTTCCACCATGGTGTGGATGAAAAGAGAAATGGTGTAGGGGTGATTCTGAAGGAAGAGTACAGTAAGAGTGTAGTGGAGATGAAGAGAGTTTCTGATAGGTTGATAAACGTGAAGCTGGAAGTTGAAGGGGTGATGATAAATGCCATCAGTGCTTATGCTCCACAAGTGGGCTGTGAGATGGAGGAGAAAGAACAATTCTGGAGTGGTGGAGAGTGTACCTAGGAATGAAAGATTGGTGATTGGGGCAGATTCAATGGCCATGTAGTTGAAGGGAACAGAGGTGATAAGGAAGTGATGGGTAGGTGTGGCCTTAAGGAGAGGAATGTGGAATGGAGGATGGTGGTAAATTTTGCTAAAATAATGGAAATGGCAGTGGTGAAAACTTATTTTAAAAAGAAGCAGCACAGGGTGGCGTATAAATGTGAAGGAAGGTGCACACAGGTGGACTATATTCTATGCAGGAGATGCAACCCGAAGGAGATTGGAGACTGTAATGTGTTGGCAGGGGACAGTGTAGATAGACAGCGTCAGATGGTGGTCTGTAGGATGGCTTTGGAGGTGAAGAAGAAGAGGAGTGTAAGGACTGAAAGAAGAATAACATGGTAAAAACTGAAGGAGGCAGACTGTATGGTGATGAAGATGGTGAAGCAGGAAGTGGATAGGATTAGTAAGGAGGAAGTGAGAGCGGCGATTAAGAGGTAGTCGGTTGGACCAGATGATATATCGGTAGAAGTATGGAGATGTTTATGAAAGATGGCAGTAGAGTTTTTACCCAGATTGTTTAACAAGATTCTGAAAGGTGAGGGGATGCCTGAGGAATGGAGAAGTAGTGTGCTGGTACCGATCTTTAAAAGTAGGGGGGGTGTGCAGACCTGCAGTAACTACAGGGGAATTAAGTTGATCAGTCACACCATGAAGTTATGGGAAAGAGTAGTGGAAGCCAGGCTGAGAGAAGAGGTGACCATCTGTGTGCAAAAGTATGGTTTCCTGCCGAGGAAGAGCACCACAGATGCATTATTTGTTTTGAGGATGTTGATGGAGAAGTATAGAGAAGATCAGAAGGAGTTGCATTGTGTGCTTATGGATTTAGAGAAAGCATACGACAGGGTGGAGAGAGGAGTTGTGGTATTGTGTGAAGAAGTCAGGTGTGGCAGAGAAGTATGTGAGGGTGGTGCAGGACATGTATGAGGACAGTGTGACAGCAGTGAAGTGTGCAGTAGGAACGGATTGCATCATGGATTGGCTCTGAGCCCTTTCCTGTTTGCAGTGGTGACAAACAGGTTGACAGACGAGGTCAGACAGTAGTCTCAATGGACTTTGATGTTTGCGGATGATATTGTGATTTGTGGTGAGATTAGGGAGCAGGTTAAGAAGAGCCTGGAGAGCTAGAGGTACGTGCTGGAGAGGTGGGGGTACATGCTGGAGAGAAGGGGAATGAAATTCAGTAGGATTAAGACAGAGTACATGTGTGTAAATGAGACGGTACCTGGGGTCAACAGTGCAAAGTAATGGAGAGTATGTTGGAGAAGTGAAAAAAAAAGACAGCAGGCAGGGTAGAGTGGGTGGAGGAGAGTAACAGCAGGAGTGATTTGTGATAGAAGAGTATCTGCAAGAGTGAAAGGGAAAGTTTATAGGACTGTGGTGAGACCTGAGATGTTGTATGGTGTAGAGACAGTAGCATTGAGTAAAAGACAGGAGGTGGAGCTGGAGGTAGCAGAGCTGAAGATATTTAGATTTTTATTGGGAGTGACGAGGATGGACAGGATTAGTAACGAGTTTATTAGAGGGACAGCGCATGTAGGACGTTTTGGGGACAAAGTGAGAGGTGTCATTGAGATGGTTTGGACATGTACAGAGGAGGGACATGGGGTATATCGGTAGAAGAATTCTGAGGATGGAGCCAACAGGAAGGAGGAGAAGAGGAGGACCAAGAAAGAGGTTTATGGATGTGGGGAAGAAAGACATGCAGGTAGTTGGTTTGAAAGAGGCAGATGTAGAGGATGTAGAGGACAGTGTAGTATGGAGAAGGATGATCCGCTGTGGCAAATCCTAATGGGAGCAGCCGAAAAAAAAGAAGAAGAAGCAGACTTTGCCTTCAGGTGCTTGTTTTGTTCAGGTGGAAATCAAACCAAAGTTCAGACACCGAGAACATGTTGCTTGGAAACATTTAATGGAGAGCTCATGCTGCTGAACCTCTGTGTTTCTGTATGTCTTCCGTGTCCTGTTTTTCTCCATCTGTTTTGTTTGTGCTGCATGTTTGCTGAAGGTTCTTGAGGATATGATCCACAGTGAGTTTATGAGGCTGGTAGGTGTGTGTGTGGGTGGGGGGATTGGGGGGCTGGGGGCGGATTGGGAGGGGCTTTGCATTTCCTATACACCAAACCCAGACTGCTGTCTGAATTGAACAAAGAGACAATTATTCACATCCGATTCCACCTTTACCTCCGGAACACTTAACTGGCCCGGGTTTGGGATCAGATTTCACTTTATGTAATTTTCTCAGCATTTACAAAGATCTACATTTTAGGTCTTAAAATGTCTTAAATTCACTGTTCTAGTTCTTAAATAGGTCTTAATTTTTCAATGTCCCTGTAAAACCAACTCTAACGCCCATTGAAAGTGCAGCACTTTAGAATGTTTTTTTTTCTTTGTTAGTGTCTGTTATTGGAGTGAATCTCTTTCGTATTGTACCACAAACATAAAACTGATTTTATATGTCAGTTATGGGAAGTACAAGTGTAGTTATACTTGGCTTAAATAAAATGAATTTAGGGCTCGGTTAGGGCCAGTTGCTAACAACCTATTTGCTCCCAATGTTTCTTCCTCATCCTATCTCAGGGAGTTTTTCTTTGCCACAGTCACCACATGGCTTGCTTATTAGGGACAAACTTACAATTATAAAGAACTTATAAATTTTTTTATATAATTCTTTATCTCTGTAAAGCTCCTTTGAGACGATGTCCATTGTTTAAAATTAAATTGAATTATTTTATTTATTAGTAAGAGGTTATCCAATGGAGGCATACACGGGTGATGAAGACTCTGTACATCATGCTACAAAAACATCATGTAAAGTGTTTTCCGTACTGCAGCTGCATTGTTCGAATGCCAAACATCACAAGGAACACCATCATGTCACACACCCAGTAGTTGTGCCCATGTTGACAGGTTACAGTTTACAAAAAACAAGTAATGTTCAGTTATTATTGAGCTTCATAACTACAATAATGCGATATTAAATGGTGGAGTCTTACTAAGTGTGTGTGGAGTGTACTAAGTCATATTAAACAGTAGCTTCAGTACTCTTCTGGTCAGTAACATGCATGTATCGGGTTGGGTTCAGTGGTCAATGCTCTCCTGAAAGCGTGTATAACTTTCTTTTGGATCCTTGAACGGCTAATGTATGTAGGTCAAAGTAATTCATGGAGAAAAGTGGAACAAATATGTTGATGGATTTTCTATTAATGATCAATTCTGACTTAAACTTACACTGAACAGTCATAACTTTATGGCCAGCAATCAGGCATAACCTTATGATTACCTGCCTAATATTTTGTTGATCCTGTTTTGCTGCTAAAACAGTTCTGACTTGTCGATCATGAACTTCTTTAGCAGTTTGAGCTACAGGAGCTCGTCTGTTGGATCGCCCACGACCCTGTCTCCGGTTCACCACTGTTCCTTCCTTGGAGCACTTTTGATGGATACTGACCACTGCAGACCAGGAACATCCCACAAGAGCAGTTTTGGAGATGCTCTGACCCAGACGTCTAGACGTCACAATTTGTTCAACTCACTCAAATCCTTACGCTTGGCCATTTTTCCTGCTTCTAACATCAACTTTGGGGACAAAATGTTCACTTGCTGCCTAATAAATAAATCCACCCACTAACAGGTGCCATGATAAAGAGATAATCAGTGTTATTTACTTCACCACTCATAATGTTATAATGCCATAATGTTATGCCTGGTCAGTGTTTATTGTCTTTTAATTTGACGTGCTAAAAATTTTCATTTTGAAAAAAAAAAATAATGTATAATAATGTTAGATGTTTTTTTTTTGAGAATTTAATATCGGATATAAGTTATATTAGTAATTTTATTATTAGCCTCCATCACCCAAAAATCATCAGGAACAGACTGTATTTATATCAGTTTCTTGGTTTAGGTTTTTTCTATGCTATTTTTAGATCAGCCCCGAGCTACAAGTGTTTCATTAGTCTCCATTTGTCTCCATTTTCAGTTTCGGTGTTCAGAGGGTCCTGAAAGATTTTTCGTCTGGGAATTTTTATTTTAGTGCGTCACTAGTATCAGATTTTGTCCCACTTTGGTATTGTATTGCATTTGAGATATATTATATTGTCTGTCTGCAGATGCATATGCAGAAGCTATATGACGTTAAAGAAAGATCGGTTCAGGTTTTTGACAGTATGTTCCTGTCATATCCCTCTCGGTTATGGTTGGATCCATTGGCAGGGTCATTTGAGTCACTTCTCTGATTTTCTGTGTGGCATTAGATAAAAACTGCTCTGCGGTTTTGGGCGCTCCTGATCCAGGAAGTTTTTGTTTAGGCACAAAGCAGCAGCAGCTTTTCATTCTGTCACCTTGTTTTCTGCCCTGGTTATGAACGAACAGTATGAGGCTCAGGTGCCTGCAGTTTCTTTGGAGAGAAACCTGATCAGGGAAACACTTTTATTTCAGCCTGTTCACTCGCACATAATCATTAGCGGTCATTTGAGTATCATTACATGCTCGTTCTGTACAACACCCCAGCTCCAGCTACTCCCAGATAGGAAGCTGGGGTGAGGTAAATCAATGAAGTAAAAATGTGAGGTAAAAATTCTGTAAAAACCTGGCTTACATGAGAATGCTAACATCAGGTGTGTGAATGAAGCCTTATTTTAGCTAACTAATATCTGATTCATCCACCTTTAGTTTTTAGGGGTTCTTCAGGATTTCATTGAAGCGATGTTCTTCTCCTCCTCCTCATTTTGAGTTTCTGTCATAGTTTCTTAGCAAAATATCCATAAAGTCTTTGGATAGAGTCAATTTCCCCGGCCTGATTTTAGCAATCATTAGCAATGGTAATCAGCACAGAAGCTAAGTAGCTAGATATGTACACGTCTCTGTTGAATTCTCCCTCTTTAGCAGCACACCTTCAATGTTGCTTTCACACTTATTAGCCTGACAAGTTTACCAAGCTAAGGTTATAGCCAAATATATTAGAATTTTATTTAGCCAACAATAAGCTAACAATAATCACGTTGTGTAAAGTTTGCGAACGTGATTGGATAATCACAGTCATTTAAACCCAGTGCTAACAAGCTAGCTCACATAAAAACTGTGTATTCAATAATTAGCTAGGTTTGATCGCTCTAAGCTAAAATTTGGTTGCTTTGTAAATGTACTTTATTAGCAAGCTGACTAAAATTTGGCTATATCATGTAATTATAAGCAAGTCGAAACTCAAGCTAACGGTGTTTTAAGTCAAATGGGATCTTGTGCTTGTGCTAGTCAGAGTTTAATGCTTCATTCTGCTTTTTCTGGTCTTTTTTCCAGGTAAAAAAAAGTGAGCGTGTGACAGGCTAAGTCCAGAGGAACGCAAGCGACAAGAGGTAATGTGCTTCTCGTCTTCCTTTTTATAGTCTTCTAAATTCATTCTTGTTTTTCTCCGTCCATCCCCCTCTCTTTTCCTGAGTGCTTCAAAACGTACCACTTTGTACAGCTGTTTTTTGTTGGAGAGCGCTTGAGACCAAGCCGATACAAGAATTTGTGTGTGTGTGTGTGTGTACATGCTCTTAAACTATTCAGCACTGTCTCTCCTGCATCCATTTAGTAACCGCTATCCATTTGAGATATGTGTATTAAACCCATAAATCATACCAAGTGTAAACATTAGAGCCAATAAACAAACGTAGCGTCCTGCTCAATAATAAACACGCCCTAATATAGCCCGAACGGATCGACCTTGCATTTCCCAAGCGACATTAAGGCTCATATCGTTGTCAAACACGGCGATATAAAACATTGCAACATGATCGCCAGGAGCATTAAAACAGGATTCAGCTTTTCCCTTCAGAGCTGTCAGAGAAAAGCAACTCGTTTTGTAAGTTTTACAGCAGAATCAAAAGAGGATTGAAATCATCTCCCAGTGCTCCCCCCAATGTTCTCCTGAAGGCTTCGCTGGAAGGGTGGATTCAATTTTTAGAAATAATTACATTTCTATTATTTGGAAGACGCCCTTATTCAGAACTTCTTACATTTATCTCATTCGTACAGCTGAGTAGCTACAGGGTTATGGGTCTTGCACATGGACCCGTTAGTGGCGGTTTGGTGTGGCTGAGATTTGAGCACATTACCTTCTCATTCAAATAAAATGCCTTAACCACTAAAACTACACTTCTAAATATATATAGTGGAAATGCAATTCGAAATTCAAATCCCGAGCATGTTTTGGAGTCTTAATAACAAGATCATCAGAAACCATGGACTGATTTAGAAGGGATTGCTGAGTTTTCGACTCTGATTGGTCGAAAAATTTTATGAATTCTTTAAAACAGCAGCTTTGACAGTTGTTTGAAAGTTGTCTGAGGTTTATATCGACTTGAGCAACACATCATTTGTGGTGACTTTTTGTTGCATGGAAATGGATTTCTACACTTCTATTTTGTGCCTATTTTTTTATTACGTCTCGTTGTTTGCCTTTTAAATTTCTCAATTAATTTGCACTGTATATATATAAAATTCAAAGTGTAGCTTCAGTGATTTAGGCATTAGACTTGGATCAGAAGGACACTTTTGTGCACCTGAGCAAGGCCCTTAATGCCTTCTGGTTTCTAGGTCACTTAATAAGTGCTTTATTGTTGAAGTAACTTTTTCAAGAAAGTCCAGGTGAAGAAACGACTGCTGTAACATAAGTGGTGCAAGGAACTAACCGGTTATTGGATGTTCCACAACATGAAATATAATTATAACTGGTTTAAAAATATTATTTGTTTATGTAATAAATACAAAGAGGAACAACACACACTGTTTTTGGAAAGTGGTAGCTCAGTGTTTAAGGTTCTGGGTCACTGATTAAAGATCAGGAGTTTAAGCCACAGTATTGCATAGCTGCCACTCTTGGGCCCTTGAGCAAGGCCCTTAATCCTCCATGCTCCAGGGGTGGTGTATCATGGACCCCAGCTTCACAACATTGCTGGGATATGCGGAGAAAAGATTTCACTGTGCTGTAATTTATATGTGAGTAAATGAATCTATTCTGCTCTACTCCTGGGAGTAACGATCATGATCTTATGGCCACATGTGTATTTATTGGACTGATTTACTTGCATGATGCATTAGCTAGATAATAGCAAACAAATGTTCTTATGAAACCACTTTGTAAAACCCACATGTGTGGAAATAATCAGCATCAGATCAATACCACACCCGGCATGAAAGAAAAATGAAAAACACCGTCCATGGGTCATAAAAATCTAGAAGTGAAATAAAAATTTTGAATGATGAAGAAATTCCCAGGCCGACCATTAGATCACAGCTGCGGTGTTACGGTGTGTGTTAAATCAGTTGTTTGTGTCACAGGCGATCTTCGAGGTGATCTCGTCCGAGCATAGCTACCTGCACAGCCTCATGATCCTCGTCCGTCTGTTCAAGAACTCGCCGGAGCTCAGCGACACCATGACTAAGACGGACCACCACCACCTCTTCTCCAACATCGTGGATGTGTGTGAGGCTAGCAAAAAGTAAGATCCTCGTTCCCTTTCTATTCGAGCAAAGAAGAACCGCAAACCAACAACATACACATAAATATTTGATTCATTTGGTTTGCTCAATTCTTTCTTTTTTCGTTCATCTCCAAAATGGGACTTGTACCTGCTGCCACATACGTCCACTCTATTGCCAAAAATTTGTGGACACCTGAACCTTTCTTTCCATATGTGGTTCTTCTCCAGACTGTTACCACAAAGCTGTAGGCACACAGTTGTATAGGACGTCTTTGGATGCGGTATATAAAGTGACGTTCACTTGAACTTGGAAACCCAAACCCCAATTTCTTGAGGTTGAGGTCTGAGCACTATAGCAGGCCATTTTAGATCTTCCAAACCCATGTAAAGCATATTGTAATGAAGCTGGATTTGTGCACAGGAGATTTGTGATGCTGGAACAGGTTTGGGTCTCCAAGTTCAAGTAAAGGGAAAATTTCATGCATCCAATACAAGTGTGTACCTCCAACATTGTGGGTAACAGTTTGTGGAAGAACCACTTATGTCTGAAAAAACAACAACAATGGGTGTTATACTTTTGCGCATGTAGTATATTTGCCAAAATCACAAATATTTAGAAAAGGCCAGCGCACATTTTGGTGTAGGTTCTACTTCTCGGCTTTTGTCGTCCACAAAATCCCGATGTTTAACCGACGGCGGCTCAATGCCATCTATCTGTGGTTTGTGCCTTCTTTCATGTAATCTGTTCTGTGCCAGCTGGATTTCTAGAGAGCGTGTGTCTGATGCAAACCTGTAGCTGGTTACACAACGCAACACTCATGTATTAACAGGTCTGAACTTTGCCTCCAGTAGCTGTTACCTTATTTCCCCACTTTTATTTTATTCTCTATTGTTTACCAGTACAGTCCTAATGATAACTAAGTGCATCTGAATTCTTCGAATCTGATTGGTCAGAAGGTTTTGTATTTTCTATGATAGTAGTGCAGCAGATTGTAAGAGTTTCTATAGTAAAAGCTTATATAATCTAAGACCAATATTACATGGATAATGGATATTTTATTTTGGAAAGGAGCCTTTATTGTATTGTAATAGTCTGAGGTACAGCTGTTTTTACGGGGTTCTTTTAAGAAAGAAAGTGAAAAATTGAGTATTTATATCTGCAGTTAGCTAAGTGATAATGGGAACAAACTTTTTACCACTCCATAGATTATAGATTATAGAAGAAAAGAAAGAAAGAAAGAAAGAAAGAAAGAAAGAAAGAAAGAAAGAAAGAAAGAAAGAAAGAAAGAAAGAAAGAAAAAGGAAGGTGGTTTATGTCATATGTAGTTCACAGCACAGTAAAATTCTTTCTTCACATATCCCAGTGATGTTAGGAAGCACTGAGTGTTGAGGGCCTTGATCAGGGGCCCCAAGAAGCCCAATGGGGCTTATAACATGAAATGTAACAATAAACGGATAAACTAATATCTTTAGTTTATCCGTTTATTGTTACATTTCATGTTATATGCACATTTCATGTTATATCACTTTCACATATTTTCATGTCTTTTTCTTAAATCTAGCGTTATTAAATAAGCTCTTCCGCTCTACAGCTCTTCAGTTTTATCGTATGAGTTCATCTGAAGCTTGAGTCACCTGCCGTAGTTCGATTAAAGTCATGTAAATATTATCTCAGTTCGAGCAACGCTGCTAGCCGAAGCTTGGCAGAGGTTTGCGAGCGACCATAATGATCTATAGCCTGGATTTCCCTGGCACAAGTCAGCGTGGCGTCAGCGATGTATCTGAAACGAGTCACGGCACGAGAGGCACAATGAATTTTCTTCTGTTATTGATGAGAAGTGAACATCCAGCATTTGCAGCAGGTATGAATACAGTAGATTCTACTTTCTCATGATGTCACATGATTTTTGGGTTTGAATAGAAAAGCCTGAGCTCGATCCTGCTGCTGTTTATCACACGAGCCTGGAAAGAGCTGGCTTCCACTGACGAAAGAAAAACACTGAAAAGACTCTCACTGACGTTTGAATGGATTTTGTTATGGAAGTATCCCAGAGCTCATCTCTCAACATCCTGTATTGTAAGAAGAACGATTACGTTAATGAAGACGCATGGTCATATTGCCCTGGGCTGTTCTCAGGTCAGGAATTAAAAAGGATTATAGATTCCATGAACATCCTGTTTGGCGAGTGTGTGTGTTCTCTAACACACCGTGACCTCGGAGCGAGATAAGCCGTGTTCACACTCCCAGTTGTGTTTACTCACCATGTTTCGGCGCCTGATAATGTACCCGCATGTGTATTTCCTCGAAATCCAATTGAAGATATTGCATGCTTTGTGATCCACTGTGAAGTCCTCTTCATGTCCTGGATAAACTCTCTGTGGTATCTGAAACAATCATTTGGACCACCATCCTCCAGCTACAAGGAGGCATGAACATCTTTCAGTCATGTCACCCATGAACCTATTGGTAGGTTCAAACCATCAAGTGTTAGTTTGAGTTTTGGGGCGTGGCTCATAGCTAGTTTTCGCTGAAATTACCTACTAGTGGTTTCCTCATTTGTGAGCAATAGAAACCTGCCTGCATACACACACACACACACACACACACACACACACACACACACACACACAATGTGCATTGCAATATCACAGCCATGTGATAATAAATATCCATCCTGTTTAAATATGAATCTTGACATTGAGCATGTGATCTTCAACAGCATATGAGTTTAGGTAGCTCAAAAGGTCATGAGTTTAAATCCCAGCATCCAACAAGCTCCTCCTTAACCCTCTAATGCTCAGTTATATATATATATATATATATCAGTAAAAATGAGATCATTGTAAGGCAAAACGTCTCTTGGAGCACTGGCTTATGAAGGTCAGCGCTCCCTGTGACTGTGCGTGCTGCTATCTGTTGGCATGTTACAAAACTAGTCTCGAAACTTTTTTGATACCACCTCGTACATGTAAATGCACACGACATCAAAGCATCAAAGGATTTATCTATTTAATTATCTTAACCTAACAAAAGCAATGCATTCTGGGGCTGCTTCCAAGGGTCCATGTTCTCAACGTGGCATTTTATTAGCATTTTTTTCTTTTTATTTGAATGTACATTTTTAGTTATATTTGAACCTTTTTTTTTTTTAGATGAATACAATTCATACAGTATTGTATACTGCTTTTCCATGTGTCTGATTTTTTTTTTTTTTAATAATAAACATAAAAGTATTTGGGCCATCAATGTCCAAAAAATAAGTTTGTAACCAAAGTGCAAAAAACACATTTGAGTCCATTTTCTTTTTTATTGATCCTCAGATGCTAGAGCGAGCAGGATTAAGTAAAACGGTGCACACACACACACACACACACTCACTTTTCTCAGAGAAGGGCAAGTACAAGAGTGGGAGTCTGGACCATTATATGCGGAAAAAAAAGCCAGAGAGAGGCAGGGGAGGGAGAGAGAGAGAGAAAGAGAGAGTGAGAGAGTGAGTGAGAGAGAGAAAGAGAGAGTGAGAGAGAAAGAGAGAGAGAGAGATATTACTGCATTGCTGTGTATTTCTAGCATTACACCAGTAAAGTATAATGGACTCCTGACTGATGAGAACAACATTACATACTCACATAAACAATCTGTGTAGCAACTCTTCCACAACAATTACACACCACCTCATTATTTATATAATATATGAATTATTGATATATACCAATTCTTTATTTTTGTTCATTTATTTTGTGTGTATTGCTGTTCAAGGGGACTATTTTAAAGGTGATAGTGTGTAAACATAAAACTTTTAATACCATCTCGTATGTGTATATACAGTCAGGTCCATAAATATTGGGACATCGACACAATTCTAACATTTTTGGCTCTATACACCACCACAATAGATTTGAAATGGTGTATAGAGCCAAAAATGTTAGAATTGTGTCTATGTCCCAATATTTATGGACCTGAATGTATATACACATACGAGATGGTATTAAAAGTTTTATGTTTACACACTATATTATGTACTATATTATATATTATGTTTACACACTATATATATATATATATATATATATATATATATATATATATATATATATATATATAAAATATGAAAAATTGTAGCTGATTAATTATGCAGGGTTATTTTGTGATATGAAACCAGTAGAAAGTCAGTAGAAAATATCAATCTGATGCGACACGCATGTTCCTTTTGTTTATATGCAACAAACTGGGCAACTTTATATTTCTGTGAAAAGACTATATTTAATGTAAAGATGATGAAATCTGAGAGTAATGGGGCTCTGCATGAGGGAAGCTCAATAGTTAAAACATCAGCCCACTGATCAGAAGGTTTTGAGTTCAAACCCCAGCACCTGAAATCTGCCACTGCTGGGCCCCTCGAGCAAGGCCCCTAACTCTCAACAGCTCAGTGTTATAAATAATATATTGTTGTTAGTCGCTGGATGAGAGTGTAGATTTGTGTAGATTCATACATGTGCCCTCTATAGAAGGAATGTAAAGAATGCAGGCATCAGTGTGAAATGCCCCGAGAGGAGTCTGACAGCTGCATTTAAATCACTCAGCCTTGAAAAAAAGGGTCGACAAGGAACGCACGTCAGAACCAGGACGTGGGACCGAAGCGGTGAAAGAAATGGCATTTGTGTCGGTGAGATTTAAGATGAAGAGGTTTGGACTGCGAAGTAATGCAGGTTTAAACTGTTATAGAGGCGGGGCTTAGGGTGTTGATTGACAGCTCATGATTCATAACTGGAAGAGTAACGAGGATGAAGAGAAACATTTACAATGATTTCAATGGAGCTTGATATTTTGATGAAAATATTTGAAGTAAAATGATGTCCTGATTTTTTGGGTGTGGTCACATGTGGACAGTGTGTGTTTCTGTGTGTGAGAGTTATTTTTCTTTTCGCTTACAGGACAAACATAGAGTTAAGCATCGTTTCGCTGAGTGTGAATGTTCCACTTTATAACTCTGATGTCATTCTTGGACGATCGGTATATCATGAGGTCATGATCAGAGAGTTGTGAGTTCCATTCCCTACCACTGCTCAGCTGTTTAAATAAGATCATTGTAAGTTGCTCTAAATATTTGCCAATTTCGATTAATTTAAATATAAGATAAAGTATATTATGGCTGCAACTTACAACGAATGAACACTTTAGTTCCTACCTGCAGTTTAAGCCCCATTTACTTTTTGACCCACGTGAAGCATGCATCTATTACAGTTAGCTTGGTTAGCTAATTTTTTAAAGGAATCTAGCATGAAATTCCTAGCACGGGACATGCAATTAAAATAAAGTTTCTCATTAGCAGTCTCTACATGCCTTCAACAGACCTGCGCGAGGCAAAAATGCTGTTCAAAAGTACTTTTGAAGTTATTTGAAGACTGTCTTAAGGCAATCCTGCTACGAAAACGAATTCAAACAACCGTAAAGGTCAAGATTTACCTCAGAAATTTAAGTAAAATGGCTCAGAAAGCATTGCTAAGTACATTTACCCTCATAGTACATTGGCGTCTAGTCAGCATCATTATGGGTGCTAATTCTTCGTCATTCATGCTAATATTTTTGAATTCGCACTTCATATCCAAGGATTAAAAACAACATTGTGATTCCCGATTAGCCTGTGAGCGGGGCTTTAAGATGTTATCGGAGTATTTCGAAGCTTGTTTGTTAGTAAATGTTGATCTTTGGAGTTGTTTATTCAGTTCATATTGTAGTGTACAGATGGAGGGATATGGACAAGCACGTGATTAACATACAGTACTTACTTGGCAACACAAATGTATAGACGCTGAGCACAAGCTAAATAATACATAAGGTTAAATATTTGAGACATTATGTCATTGAATGGTGCATGAAAGATGAAGACCATCAGGAACATCAGTGTTTCCTTCAGATCTGAAATGACCCATGCTTGAAAGAGCACAGTTGTGGAATCAGGAATCTGACGTTGTAAATACCACATGACACAAACATTCATACCGATTCTTCTGGAATCTTGTAAACGTGACAAAAGCCATCCTGTTGGTGTGTAGCAGCAGCTGTGCAGGGAGTCCTCCTGTCAAGTGTGTACACACACACACACACACACACACACACACACACACACACACACACACACACACACACACACACAAAAACACACTATATTCTTCATTTGTTGATCACAGAGTGGTTAAAGTGGATATATAGTAAATTTGTGTGTGTGTGTGTGTGTGTGTGTGTAGAGTATGAGTGTGCAGGATCAGACAGATAAGATGTTACATGATTGATATGAATCCAGTTATGACACAAACACATGCACACACACACACACACACACACACACACACACACACACACACACACACACACACAAAGATAGTAACAGCTGCATGCCCAAACATACATCTTATATTAAACATTACCATCTAATGATTTTAAAACACACACACACACACACACACACACACACACACACACACACACTATATCCTTTATTTATCACAGTGTGCTTAGAATACAGTGTAAGGTGTGTTTAAAGCTGCAATAAATTGCAACGTGTGTGAGTGCGTGTGTGTGTGTGTGCAGAATCAGGCGTTGCATGATTGATGTTAATCCATCAAAGTGTGTGAGAGCTGCAGGCTCTGCATACTGTTAAACATTTTATCAAGCTGTTGTGTCTAATCCTTTTTAAAACACACACACACACACACACACACACACACACACACACACACACACACACACACACACACACACAGTATAGTTTCCAGCTCCTGAATTTTGCTCACTTCTTTAAGTTCTTGAGTGTGGATATTAATGAGCTGAACTCTTCATTCACTTCACACTCAGCACTAAATCTAAGCTAAGTTTGCTACCTGTGGGTTTGCTAGGAGCGACAGGTCATGGGTCACGTCAAACACTTTAAAAATCCTGTCGTTTATCGCGTCTGTCAGAGCTCAGGTCAAACGCATCTCTCACATCTGATCATCTGGACATCATTGGATTCACTGTTTTCCAGTGAGAAACATTTTTGCTTAACTGCTGAAATCTGATTGGTCAGAAGGTGTTGATAAATTTGTTCTATCAGAGCAGCACTGACAAAACTGTAAGCTACATCACAGGAAGTAACACGAATTCTGCCATGATATGTGTTATATGCTAATGTAGGAATTTGTAACTGTCAATATGATGATTTTTTTAACTGTAGCATTTATGGACGGAGTCTCCAGGGTTCAGTGATTTGTAAAGTGGAGTTTGGGTTATTTTCCACAATTAGTTTTTGCCTTTTAAATATAAAAAAAGAAAGATGCTGAAAAGAAACTTTACCTTAATAAATTCATCTAGACATAATGTCAGTTTAAAAACATAATAGTGTACAGTATTCGATCAAATACATAGTTTAAAATGTTATTCCTAAAGTTCCTGAACAATTGGTCCCACTACGGATTCCTACAAATTTTAAGATAATCCACAACTTGCTGTTAGTTACGTTCCAAATGAATCAACATGGCCATGGACAAATATTAATGCTTTATACCAATATGTGTTTATTAGTGAAACCAAACTCAACATTGAGCATGAAGGAAATATTATTGTAAATGTTTTAAAGTGATTATGGTGTTTTAAATGACAAATCTTCAGGACACCAAAAGGAACTTTTTTGCTATGTTTCCACACGGACGGGTTTAATTGCCAGATGTGCGTATGATGGGGGATTTTGGTGTTTGATTTAAGACTTTGCACATCAGTAAAAAAAATGTTCCTTGATTAAAATATATATAAAAAAATTTTCTGAGTGAAGAAAGGACGTCGTGAATAAACGTGCGTTGCGTTGAAAGTTTAATTTCTGTGCTTTTATATATGTATTTATTTATATTTGTAATAAAAATCGTCAAACAGAAATGCACGCTATGTTAATCTAGCATTAATAAAGTTGTCGTTAAATGAATTTGCGTTTTCGTGTTAAATTTGACCGCCCCTGTATATACCGTAATTTCCGGACTATAAAGCACATCCATATATAAGCCGCACCCACTGAATTTTACAAATATTTTTATTTTGAACATAAATAAACCGCACCTGTCTATAAGCCTATAGTGTCTACACTAATGAACTTTACACAGGCTTTAACGAAGACACGGTACACACGGTGTAACGGTGAAATATGTTGCGCTTCCTTTAGGAGCAGAGCGGTATTTTGAGAATAGCCTGCCGCCACTGCATTTTTCCGGTATTACTGCATGTGTTCAAGACCGAGGAATATGTCCTTATTATTTTCTGATGCTAATTTCTAAGGTTCTTTGACTAACCCATAACGCTGTTGCCAAGAAAAATTAAAAAGCACGAGTTTTGGAAACCTGTCTGTGCTTATATGATTTCTGTTGCAAATGGAGTTAGCGAGCTCTCCCTTCACCCAGACTCAACGCGTTACAACGGCTTGTATCTAAACAGTAGCCGACCAAGAAAGTCATTGTTCACTGTCTTCCTCCTTCCTTTCACAACTATTTCTCTCTGGAGTTTATCTTTTGGCATCGTTGTGCATTAAAAAAAAAAAAAATGTTCTCCCGATGCCGTGCAGCTCAGAACACAGGTGAAGTGCGTTTTTTCATTTCCGTTCGGAAATTTCATTGGTCTAATGTTATGGGTTTCAGTTTTTTGGCTTGAAGTTTGTGAAACCGGGAAAAATTCAGGAAATATCCATAAATAAGCCGCTTCGTTGTTTAAGCCACGGGGTTCAAAACGTGGGGAAAAAGTAGTGGCTTATAATCCGAAAAAATACGGTATATTAATGTAATGTTATGTGACATGCTACCAGTAACTACACCTTTGGTACCCCACTACCCCGCCCACATTTCCACCCCTTTTAGTGTTCTATTGGTTACATAATATCCTACTGTGATTATTATTCCTACATTATTTTTATGCATTCACCTATACAGCCCAACTTAACACGTGAAATATTTTTGTTGGAGGCTAAATTGCAGCATGGAAGGAATCTGAGGTCAAAAGGTCAGGGGTCTGGGTCAGTCTTGATATAGAAAAGAGAAGCTTAATGCTAAAGGCTTAATCGGTGTGCTGGGATTTTTACTATGCACGTTTCAGGTAGTAGCACAGGAAGATTTAGTTACTATTATATACTATTATATACTATACACACACACACACTGCAGTAAACCTTTGCCTTTTATTTAATCACAGAAGGTTTGGACACTTTTCAGGAAGCCTGTAATGCCACGACTCCAGCTGTGGCATTGTGTTTTTCCTTCTAGCTGACATCATGTCCAGAAATAGTCTTCAAGTTAGCTTCCTGGAGTTGTGCCGTGTGTGTGTGTGTATGTGTATGTGTGTGCACGTGTCAGTGAAGCAGTGTAGAGGAAGTGTTGAATCTGAGGTCGAACAGGATTCCTCTACAGATGCCTCTGCTTTGTTTGCCGACTTCTAAAAAAGACGTGTGGAATTACTCAGCCATAAACCGGCACATCTGTGTGTTCATTCAGGACAGAGCCGTGCGTGTGTGCATGTGTGTGCATGTGCGTGTGTGTGTGTGTGTGTGTGTGTGTGTGTGTGTGTGTGTGTTAGATGTTAAGTTGTTTTGGGACTTTTGGGGCTCATCCTGTTGTTTGATGTGGTTATGAGAAGAGAGAGGTGTTAGGACAGCTTCCTGTCTCTTCGTGTGTGTGTGTGTGTGTGTGTGTGTGTGTGTGTGTGTGTGTGTGTGTGTGTTGACTAAAGCAGGGATCACCCTCTTCTGAGTCAGAGATGTGGAATGTTAGGCATGTTGTGATGTCCTCTTAAACACTTCCCTCCTCTCCGGCAGGTTTTTTAAGGAACTGGAGGACAGACACCAGCAGAATATTGTGATTGATGACATCAGCGATATTGTGATTAAACACGCTCAGGCAAACTTCGAACCCTATGTGACATACTGCTCGAATGAGGTGTACCAGCAGAGAACATTCCAGAGACTAGTGTAAGTGTAGAGGCAACGTCCACACACGAACACAAACACACACAGAATTGGGCAACTGACTCTCTAACGTTTAGCCCAGTCGCATGTTTCAATTCCTCAGAAACGTACATCGCATGGACGAAAGTATTGGGACACCTGACTTTTCCAGCCATATGTGGTTTTTCTCAAAAATGTTACCAAAATGCACGTATGAATGTTATGGTCAGGTGGCCACAAACTTTTGTCCATATACTGTACATTTGTAGATGTGTTTTTTGGTCACTTTAAATCTATAATCCACTGCACCATTCAATCACTTTATATGATTGAGCTACTCAATTGCCCTATATGAAGCAACTGTCTCTATGTAGAGCTACATAATCACTTTATATGATTGAGCTACACAATCACTCTATATGAAGCTACAGTCTTTATAGAGTTACATAATCACTTTATATGATGGAGCTACACAATCACTATAGGAATCTACAGTCTTTATAGAGCTACATAATCACTTTATATGATAAAGAGCTACACAATCACTCTATATGAAGCTACAGTCTTTATAGAGCTGCATAATCACTTTATATGATGGAGCTACACAATCACTCTATGAAGCTACAGTTTCTATAGAGATACACAATCACTCTATATGAAGCTACAGTCTCTATGTAGAGCTACATAATCACTTTATATGATGGAGCTACACAATCACTCTATATGAAGCTACAGTATTTATAGAGTTACATAATCACTTTATATGATAGAGCTACACAATCACTTTACAGGATGGAGCTACACAGTCGCTCTGTATAGAGCTACACAATCGCTCTATATAATGGAGCCACACAATCATGCTATATAAAGCTACACAATCACTTTATATAATAGGGTTACACAATTGCTCTATATGAAGCTACAGTCTCTATGAAGAGCTACACAATCACTTTATATGATGGAGCTACACAATCACTCTATATGAAGCTACAGTCTCTATAGAGCTACATAATCACTTTATATGATAAAGCTACACAATCATTTTACAGGATGGAGCTACAAAGTCGCTCTGTATAGAGCTACACAATCGCTCTATATAATGAAGCCACACAATCATGCTATATAAAGCTACACAATCACTTTATATAATAGGGTTACACAATTGCTTTATATGAAGCTACAGTCTCTATATAGAGCAGCACAGTCACTTTATTTAATGAGTGTCTACACAATCGATCTATATGGAGCTAAAATCTCTTTATATGTTCTCTCTATAGCAATAAGAGCTCGACCTTTAAAGAGGTACTCTCCCGGATCGAAGCTCACTCGGATTGCCGGAACCTTCCCATGATCTCCTTCCTGATACTCCCCATGCAGAGAGTCACCAGGCTTCCTTTACTCATGGATGTAAGTCATTTTAATCTTTATCTTTCAAATGATCACACCTCACTCGAGCAACCACACATTATCATGGATGTAAGCATCCCATTCCACATTTAGACCATTTTTGCTGTTATAGTAATCTCCAATTGTATGGGAAGATGTTCCACTAGATTTTGGAGATCTTCCAATCCATGTAAAGTCAAGGAAGAATTTAATGCTATCGCATCCAAAGACGTTTGATGCAATTGTGTGCCTCAAGGTTCTGTGGTAACAGTTTGATGAAGAACCACATCTGGCTGGAAAATTTTTCCAGAGAATTCATCTGAAAATGTATTAAAGAACGTTATGAAAAATGTTAAGGGATGTCTTAATAGATTCATAGTGTTGTTTGTGAGGACTATGTGACAGTCAGGACATTTTGTCCTTTTTGGTCCTCACAAATGCCTGAGTACAAGGACACACACATATACACAAACCCTTGTTTTTGGGAGGATGTTAATAATTTGGACGAAAGCTGCCGGTGTCCCCAGCAGTCGCTCTTATGCAACACAGCAGAATAATTACTTTCTCTCTCTCTCTCTCTCTCTCTCTCTCTCTCTCTCTCTCTCTCTCTCTCTCTCTCTCTCTCTCTTTCTCTTTTCTTCTGTCTGTTTTTTCATACACACACATACACACACACACATTTTCCTTCTCTTTCTTCATCGCTGAGTGTGGTTTATTTGATCAGGAAGATGAGGGAGACGTGTGTTTAGGTTTCTTCAGTCCCAGAATGCAGTGAACTTTTACATGTTACATATGCATTCGTTGTATTCCTTTACTTTTCTTTTCTTTTCTTTTCTTTTCTTTTCTTTTCTTTTCTTTTCTTTTCTTTTCTTTTCTTTTCTTTTCTTTTCTTTTCTTTTCTTTTCTTTCCTTTTCTTTTCTTTGCATGCGTTCCCTTATCTGGAGAATCTGGAGGTCTCCAGAAAGAGGACGGACGTGTGGTTGTGTTACATTAGAGGAGGTCTGGATTACACTCAGAATTCTCAGCCACTGGCGTCATATCTCATGTCTCTTTCTTCTTTCTCTTTCTTTCTTTCTTTCTCTTCTCTCTCTCTCTCTCTCTCTCTCTCTCTCTCTCTCCCTCCCTCTCGCAGTCTTTTCCTCTTCACTTCTTATGTGTCCCTGAGCTGTTTTACTGTAAGGGCCTGAGAAAGTTTGGTTTTGGTTTTCTTCCTCTCTAAAGCTGGGAATTTAAATGACGCATGAGATTGAAAGAGAGAGAGACAGAGTGAGAGAGACAGAGAAAGAGGCAAATAGAGAGAATGAGAGAGAGAGAGAGAGAGAGAGAGAGAGAGAGAGAGAGAGAGAGAGAGAGCGAGAGAGCGAGAGAGAGAAAACAGATTTGCAGATACAGGAAGATAGAGAGAAAGAAAAACAGACAGACCAACACACAAAGTGGGACACAGAAAGAGAGAGTACAACAGGCATACAGAGTGGGAGAGAGAGACAGACAGACAAAAGAGTGAAATAGACAGAAAGACAGAACAAGAGAGTGAGACAAACTGACAGATAGAGTGAGACAGACAAACAGACAGAGTGAGAGAGGCAGGCAGAGTGAGTGACAGACAGACAGACAGACAGACAGACAGACAGACAGACAGACAGACAAAGTGAGCTAAACATATATAGAGAGACAGACAGAAAGAGAGGGAGAAAGACAGACAGAAAGAGAGAGAGACAGACAGAGCGAGAGGGTAAGACAGACTGGCAGTCAGAGTGAGAGAGATGGAGCGATAGAGTGAGACAGAGAGCGAGTGACAGACAGAGATAGAGAGCGAGAGAGCAAGTGGGAGAGTCAGACAGACAGACAGACAGACAGACAGACAGACATGCAGGCAGAGAGAGTGATAGAGACAGAGAGAGAGAGAGAGAGAGAGAGAGAGAGAGAGACAGACAGACAGAAAGACAGAGAGCGAGTGAGAGAGGAAAGCAGAATAAGGAAAGCAGATTGAATGGTGTGATTAATTCTTCTGTTCCTTCTAGACGATTTGTCAGAAGACGCCTAAAGACTCCCCTCAGTATGAAGCGTGTAAGAAAGTGCTCCAGTCTGTCAGTAAGGTGAGACTCTGCAGCTGTCATTACCTCACTTCCTGTTTATCACACCATTGTACATTGTTCATATGTGTGCACGCAGCTTGTACGGAAGTGTAATGAAGGAGCTCGGAAGATGGAAAGAACAGAGATGATGTACACTATCAACTCTCAGCTGGAGTTTAAGATTAAGGTAAGATCACACCACCGCTCACATTCCAACCCCACCGTCCCTCTAATCCCAGTCCTGTGACTGATGACTATAAGATTATTGTTTTTTCTAGATTTTGTATTTATTGATTTACTTGTTTGTTTGTTTGTTTATTGGGAATTTTTCTTAATTTTTGTAATCTTTTTTTTTTTTTTTTTAAGAGAATTGATTTACGAAAAATCTGATTCCTATAATAAATAAATGGGGGAAAAAAACACCAAATAAATAATAAAATATAAAAGAAATCACACAAAAAATATGATGTAGATTTTTTATATGTAGGTGGATCAATAAAATGTTTGAGCTTAAAAGAAAAATCAGATTACTGTAAGTAAATAAATAAATCATAGAAAAAAAAATAATACAAATTAAGTAAATAAAATAAACGAAAAAGATTATTAATGCTGTAGATGTAATATTATTTATTATTATATTTATTATTTATTTTTAGTTTTCCAAAGTGGAATAATGAAATGTTTAAATTTAAAAGAAAAATCTGATTCCTGTAAATAAATAAACAAACAAATAAAAAAAAAATAATAATAATGCTGTAGATTTATTTGTATTATTTATAGTTTTTTGAAGTGAATTATTGAAATGTTTGAGCTTAAAAGAAATTGGATTCTTTAAAAAATTAAAAGAATAAACAACAAACTAACAATGCTGTAGCTTTTTTTATTATTATTTTAATTCCATTTTTTGTTACATATTTAAAAAAAAAATGTTAACCCCATTTGCCTTTTCTTTTTCTTTCTTTAAACTCTACTTTCTTTAAACACCTTTAACACGTCCTTCATTTTTCCATCCAACTTCTGATTGCAAATGAATCAAAACTTCAGTATCAGGCAGATATTTTAGACACAGTTGCTGGTTTTAAACAAAAAAAAGCAAAAAAGCTTCAGGTCTGAGCCGAACCTGAGAAAAGAGAAATGTGTAGGTGTGTGATCTCAGATTCACAGCTAATGAATAACTGCATGGACAGAAGCCAAGTGGGTCGGGGGGGTGGTGGGGGGATGATGATGATCCAGATCAGGGCAGCTGTAGAGAAAAAGAAATGCCAGGCAGCTGGTTTAAGCAACCGTGTCGAAGCACGTGATGAAAAACGTCTCTGCTGTAATGGAGGCGTTAATGCGGCGATGCTAACGGAGCTGTGACGGTTCCGGTGCTCTCTGAGGAACAGAGTCCTCACAAATCTATCTTCTCTCTCAAGTTTTATACAAACGCTGCTCAAGTGTGTGAGTGGAACACTGGCTTCCAAACTTTCAAACTGGAAAGCGTCTTGGCAGGGATTAATATGAAAACTGTAAACACTACAGACTGACTTCATCCTTCCTTCCATTTTCCTCTTCTTCCCACGCTCCCTGGCTCTGTTATACAGCGTGTAACACTGAAACAGTACGTAATAGCTAGCTCGGTTGTTAGTCTTGGATGTAGTTTATGTCCTCCACTCGATTTCCTGGGTTGCCTAGCAGCAGTGCTGGGATCCGGGGGATACAGGAGAAGCCTGAAGGCTACGCTTAAATCTGTGCAACATCAAGAGAAAAAAGTTTTACCCCTTCGTTGACATGAAACTTCATCCACACACGCTGTTCCATGCCCGCACTAACACTGTTGTCTGCCATCTTGATTAACAGTCTCTGGACTGGACCGGCCCTCGACACGTGCCCTAGCCACTTTCTACTGCGTGTAGCACCTGTAAAATTCAACGTCCACGTTTTACGAGTCTGTAACATCGATTTAAAGATCGCGTTGTGTAACAGTTTTTTTGCTGTAGACGGTGTAGACTTTCTCGATAAACGTATCGAGCGGAACACAGGCAAAAGTGCAGCCGTTGCTGAAATTCTAATCCATAGCAGCTTCGTGCGAATCCTGAAGCTACACGTGAAACGCTGGACTGGGATCTCGCTAATCACGCTGATTTTTGGATCAGTCTCAAGCCGATTCACTCGAGTGGAAGGGAGAGTGGATTGATTGTGAGATCCATGTGTTTGTGTGTGTGTTTGTGTTTGGCATTAGTGTTTGATGTCTCTGTAGATGTAGTATGGAATTTATACACATTACATTACAGTCAAGCATGAATTCACACACACACACACACACACACACACACACACACACACACACACACACACACACACAGTGCTTTTACTTCCACAAGTTCATGTGTTCAGTCGAAATTCTTTCCCACAGCTTTTATCCTTACACATGCGTTCGCTTATCTTAGGGTGGACAAAAGTGCACACTTGTGTGTGTGTGTGTGTGTTTAGTGGGTGTGTAAGTGGGGAACAGTGTGGGAAACTTGTCTTGGCACAGGTGTTTTGGGAGCAGATGTCTTGAATATTTCAAAAGCTATGCCCCTTCCAGCTGTTATATCATCTGCGTCCTTGTGAGCAGGAGCACTATTGTGCCCATACTTTCAAAGATGTGGACACACACACACACACACACACACACACACACACACACACTCATGCATATCTACTGTAAAAGCTTTATTTGAAGTTGATCATGCTATATGTGAGCTGGGAATGTACTTTGGATGGATTATAAAGTACACACACACACACACACACACACGCACACACACACACACACATAACTTTGGGCAATTTAGTGAAGCCATTCCAGTTCCTATCATGTTTATTTGGACAAAGGAAACTGGAGAACCCATAAAAAAACACCACATTGAGATGGAGAACATGTAAAACCCCATGCAGATACCAACCCAACATGGACATGTAGTACTGTATATCAGTAAAAAAACGCTGAGGAGGAGGTTTATGGATGCGGTGAAGGAAGACATGCAGGTCGTCAGTTTAAAGGAGACAGATGTAGAGGACAGGGTGATGTGGAGACGGATGATCTGTACTGGAGACACGTAACAGGAGCAGCAGAGAGAAGGAGAAGATTTTTGTTGATTCTTCTTCATCTTTTTCTTCAGATGTTCCTTCTTCTTATTATATTGTCATTTATACTGATTACTGTGCCGGGATACATTTCTCTCTCTCTCTCTCTCTCTCTCTCTCTCTCTCTCTCTCTCTCTCTCTCATTCTCTCTCTCTCTCTCTCTCTTTCTGTCTATCCGTCTATCAGCCATTCCCACTGGTGTCGTCCTCACGCTGGATGGTAAAGCGTGGCGAGCTCACGGCCTACGTGGAAGAGAGCGGGATCTTCTCCAGGAAGACGACTCGGCAACAGGTCTACTTCTTCCTTTTCAATGACGTCCTCATCGTCACCCGCAAGAAGAGGTGTGCGTGTGTGTGTGTGCGTGTGTGTGTGCGTGTGTGTGTGTGTGTGTGTGTGTGTGTGTGTGTGTGTGTGTGTGTGTGTGTGTGTGTGTTGAATGTAGAATGTGTCTGTGCATCTTTCTTTCTGTCTGTCTATCTGTCTATTTTTCTGTCTGTCTGTCTGTCTGTCTGTCTGTCTGTCTGTCTGTCTTTCTGTCTCACCATCTCTTTTTCTGTCTTTCTGTGTGTCTGTCTATCGCTCTGTCTGTCTGTGTGTCTGCTTATTTCTCTGTCTGTCTGTCTGTCTGTCTGTCTGTCTGTCTGCCCATGTCTTATTTCTGTTTGTCTGCTCATTTGTCTTATAGTCTGTCTGTTCATATTTCTTTCTACCTGTTTGTCTGTTCATTTAACTTTCTGTTTTTGTTTGTCCATCTCTCTTACTGTCTGTCTGCTCATTTCTCTTTCTTTCTCTATCTGTCTATTTGTTTTTTTGTTAGTGTGTCCATCCATCTACTCTTCTTTTTCTTTGACTGCCCTCTCACTTACTGTCTGTCTGTCTGTCTGTCTGTCTGTCTGTCTGTCTCTCCCTCCTTTTTGTTTGACTGCCCTCTCACTTTCTGTGTGTTTGTCTGTGTGTCTAGCTGTCTGTATGGCCATCTCTTTTTGCCTGTCTATCTTTATGTCTGCTCATCTCTCTGTCTTTATGTCTTCCCTTCTTTCTTTTTATCTGTCCTCCCCTCTGTCAGTCTGACTTTCTCTCTCTGTGGATATACAGACGTCTGTAGGTTGTATGAGCGCCTGAGTTTTTATTGATATGCCTTTGCAGTCTAATCTTGTACTGAATATGCTGAGACGCCCAGTGCTCGAGTTGAGTCAAGTCTAATGGGGGTGGGGGTCATTAGTTGTTATGTAATTCATATATTGTTTACTAAATAATCATGGGGACCCCCCTAAGTCTATTTTCACTTGTCATGGGGGTTCCCTAATGCTTTATCTTCTCAGTGTAGAATACTAAATTCCAAATTGTTTGGAGATGACCGTATAACCCTCCCAGGTTAATGAGCAACAACAGTTGCATCGCTGAGGATGACTTTTTAGAAAAGTACGTCTACATGTTGAAATCTGTTTTGTGTGTTTATTTTGATGCCTTCTGAGGTGATTTTGGTGTATAAGGGCGTTGGCGACTGCTAAATAACAAACTGTGTTTGTTTTACGATTTTTTTTCTATTCCCAGACAAAAAAGATGTCTAGATAAGTATTTCCTTGCGGCACACTGACATCATTTATAGTTTGAAAGTGTAAACGTTGTCAGTAAAGATCTGTTGATAAATCTCCAGGTGAGGACAGAGCCGCTGGTGTGGCAGCACCGAGGACATGTCCGAGCACGTTCCACCTCACCTTGACTCGTCTCGTTTTCTCATTTATTTCTCAGCTGTGATTTGTCACGGTTGACGTGACCTGGTAGAACACGTGATTTATCGACGGCTTTCTTTAACGTGTGCCGCAAAAATTTCCGAGGGATTTCCCAGAGTGATGGTAATCGCAGACCTGCAGTGCTTGTTTTACACTACTGCAGTTAATGCTTGGAATATGGACACCTCAGCAGGAGACTGGTGAAAAGAAAATTGTAGCATGAGTGCATTAATATAAACCAACCAGAACCAGTCAACACTGCTGTTGTTGCTGTAGAATCTGGAATTAACACACTTTTGGCCAATCAGAAAGCTGCGATTGGGAAATGCACCACCTGCTTTAAAAAAGAGGAGATTTCTAAGAAGTGACTTAGCGTTCGTTTCCTCCCAGATGCTGGAGCGAGTGCACATCCAGATGTTGAGTTCTAAAGAAAAGAAAACAGCTTATTTGATTCAAGTATGACAGGAGGCATGGTGAATGAAGACACAGTGGTGTGTGTGTGTGTGTGTATGTGTGTGTGTGTGTGTGTGTGTGTGTGTGTGTGTGTGTGTGTGTGTGTGTGTGTGTGTGCTTATTCTGATGATAAAGTCCAGTGTAAGTGGATCTGACATGAGGTCTGGTATGATTATATGCTCCAGACTGCAGCAACACGAATCCAATGTGATCAATATCTCTTCTTTTCTACTTTCTTTCTTTTTCTTTCTTTTTTCTAATTCCATTCTTACGTTACTCTAAAATGTCAGCTCTTCTCTTCTTCTCTTCTCTTCTCTCTCTTCTCTTCTCTTCTCTGTTTCTTTAATTTATTCTTTTCTTCTTTTCTCATCTGTTTTTCTTTTTTTCCTGTTCTTCTTTTCTTCTCTTTTCTTCTTATCATCTGTTCTTTCTCTTTTCCTATCTGGTCTCTTTTACTATTCTTGTCTCTCTCCTTTCTCTCCTCTCATCTCTTCTTCTTTCTTATAATCTCCTCTTCTGTCATCTGTTCCTCTTCTTTTCTCATCTATTCGTCTCAGTTATTCATCTCTGCTTTTCTCTTATCATCTCCAGGTTGTTTCTCTATTTTTATATGTACCTTCTTCACAGTTCAGTTCTTTTTTCTTTTCTCATCTCGTCTCATGTCCTCACTTTTACACATAAAATATCTGATGTAGTTCTTCTCTGGTTTTCTCTCAGGTCTCATCTCTTTTCACATTTTTTCCTTCTAAGTGACACACAGGAGGTTTGATTGAAAATTCTTTATACATAGAGGAGGAGATGCTGTTAGTGATATCACACACACACACACACACACACACACACACACACACACACACACACACACACACGCCTCTCATGGCGACAGCTTGAGTGTTTTATGAAACATTGCTCAACTGTTCAGGAGAAACTCATTAGAGCTGCTGGAATGTCAGATCTCTGTCTTATTAACGACTCACACTGAAGTGCTGAAGTGTGAGTGAGACGTACAGCCCTATACCCTGAACATCCACAGTACAGTAGATCACTTCTCAACAAGTTCTAATGGGTTCTAAACTGGTTTTAAACAGGTTCTATTCAGGTTCTAATCAGGTTCTAATCAGGTTTTAAACAGGTTCTAACCAGATTAAAATCAGGTAATAATCAGGTTCTAATCAGTTTTTAATCAGGTTCTAAACACGGGTTCTAACCAGATTCTAATCAGTTTTTAAACAGGTTCTAATCAGGTTCTAACCAGATTCTAATCAGGTTCTAAACAGGTTCTAATTGGGTAATAACCAGGCTCTAATAAGGTTTTTAAAAGGTTCTAACCAGATTCTAATCAGGTTCTAAACAGGTTCTTATCAGGTAATAAGCAGGTTCTAACCAGATTCTAATCAGGTTCTAAACAGGTTCTTATCAGGTTCTAATTAGGTTCGAATCACGTTCTAACCTAGTCCCAATCAGGAAATAAACAAGTTCTTAATCAGGTTCAAATCAGTTTCTAACTAAGTTCCAATCAGGTAATAACCAGGTGCTAAGCAGGTTCTAAACAGGTTCGAATCAGTTTCTAAGCAGATGTAGAATTCTGAGAAAGCACCACTGCCTTAATGAGAGCAGACACTGTTGATTCTGGACGTGCGAGAGAGCAGCATGGAGGCTCATACAATAAGATCTTCTGATAGCTCAAAATCCAACTCTTTTTAATGAGAATGACTCAGAATCAGTAGTATCTAGGAAAAGATTCTGAAATCTTCTCTCAGGTTCAGCTCGCTTTCTTTAGCTCTACAAGTGGATTTTGAAAGTGATGTCCAACCTACAGATCAGACTGCACTATTAAAGGTGCACTTTTTAACAAATGTATTAGGACACATGACTTTTCCACCCAGATGTGGTTCTTCCTCAAACTGTTAGGAGAAAGTTGGAGGCACACAGTTGTATAGGACGTCTTTGGATGGAGTAACCTGTTCCAGAATGGCTGTTCCCAGTGCACAAAACCAACTTAATAAAGAAATGCTTTACATAAATTGAGAGATGTGGAAGATCTTAAATGGTCTGTTTTAGAGCTCTGATCTCAACCTTATTGGGAATAAATGTGAACAATGACTGCAGGCCAAAACTCCTCACCTTCACCTACATCATACCTGACTTTACTAACTGGCTTAGAGAATCAAAACAAGCACACTCCAACATCTAAGGGAACATCTTCGCAGAGAAACTGAGGTTTTTCTAACAGCAAAATGAAGACTAAATGTGGAATGGGGTGTTTAAAAAGCACAAATGAAGATTATGGTCACAATCTTTTGACCACATTTTGTATTTACATTCTTTCCAGCTTACAGTCACACAATATACAGGTGACTGGATGGAGGAGCAGCTTTGTATTTTTTTGCCCAAACTTTGTCTAGGCATGTGCAGGATAGTAAAGTCAAATTCGAGGACTTTGGGTTTGTAGCCAGAGGGAAGTTCACACACTGGTACAGGGTGTGTGTGTCTTTTTTCTCACTCTCATGTGCATACATACAGGGTGAGGAGCATGTGCATGCATGTCTGCTCATAAACCGTGCTCTGGTCATTTTAGAGTGTGTGGTTATTTATTTTGTGTCAAATTGGCATGTTTTTTCTGGACATGGATAGGCATCAGAATGTTGAACTTGCAGGGTTTTTTTGATGGTCCACATAAAGAAAAGTGCTTTTATTAAAAATAAACAAAAGGAAAAAAACATTGGTTTTCTTTTGGTTACTGGGGAAAAGGTTGACTCAGGTTAAGTAGATCCATTACTGATTAGTTAGATTATATTTGACAAATGTATTGGGACACCTGTCTCTTCAGCCATAAATTGCTCTTACCACAAACTTGGAGGCACACCATTGTATCGGACATCTTTTGGATGCAGTAGCATGACATTTTCCCTTCATTTGAACTACGAGACGCAAACCTTTTCCAGCATGACATGTTCCCAATGTCCCTGTGCACATATCCAGCTCCATAAGAGATATGCATCTCCTGCTATAGAGCTCCACCCCTTTTGAACACCTTTGGAATTAACTGCACCCGAGGCCTCCTCACCCAAGGATTCACCATCTGAGTGGCCTCAAACCCACTCCATAATCTAGTGGAACATCTTTTTAAGAAGGTTCAGGAGGTCCGGAATGGGAACTGAATGTCGAAGGAGGTGTCCAAAAACTTTTGTCCAAATAGTGTATGTTAATAGACGGTCCTCATAAGGATTGCAATCCAAATTGTGTGTGTGTGTGTGTGTGTGTGTGTGTGTGTGTGTGTGTGTTGGCACACAGGTTTCAACAATCTTGATTACTTGCACATGGCTTTCTAAAAAGTTGCATAATCTCTCTCTCTCTCTCTCTCTCTCTCTCTCTCTCTCGGTCTCAGTGAAGACAGTTATACGGTGATAGACTACGCTCTGAGGGATCAGATCTGGGTGGGGCCATGCCAGCCGGAGGATCTGAACCTCTCGCCGACACGCACCACCGCAGGCATGCTGACATCACGGCAGGTCGGAGCCAATCACCTGTTCCGCCTTAAATTCCGCAGCAATCACTCGGGAGACAAAGTGCCGATGATCCTGGGGGCAGAGCTTCTGTAAGTACCCTCTTTATATAATGAGATGATAAGATGTAGCGGGTACACGGTGTGTTGAAATAAGCGATTAGAGTGCGATTTTGAAATCCGTTCCTCTCTTCTCTATTCCAAGTGTCATCTACTTCACCTTGACACTGAATTCTATTCTAAAAATGCCCTAAGGCTAATAATGTAACTAGCTAGCACATGGCCTTAAGACATACATATACCATATATATATATATGACTGACACTGGAAACTTGACAAATTATCAGGAATGTCAAGATTTCTCTTCATTCTGTCAGTTAAATGCTAAGAAAAGTCTCAAATTACAAAGTAATTACACCTGCAATCGAATAAGTGCTGAAGGTTCTCTCCTACTTAGTGATAAAAACTGCTCTACAACACATCTTTTCTGTGGGTGTATGTGTGTGTGCTTTTACACACAAAACAGTTTTTCCCCAGTTTTGGTGTAAGTTGCTGATAGATTTCATCATATAACCAGGCAGATCGAGTTTCTACTGTTGGCCAGAAGATACCAGGATTCACAGCTCCAGTTTTAGTTACAAATGTGCTACAAATAGAATAAAGTGCAGTGATGGAGAATAGAACAGAGCGCAGTAGAGTACGAGAGCAGACTAGTTTAGAATAGAATAGAGTAGTAAAGAATAAAGTACAGAATAGAATAATATATAATAGAATAGAATAGAATAAAATGTGTATAGAATGCATTAGAATATAGTATAGTATAGTGTGTGTGTGTGTGTGTGTGTGTGTGTGTGTGTGTGTGTATATATATGTATTTATATTCATCATATATTCATATCCGTGAAAGCAATAATATAATTATATGGTATTTTTAACCGTGCATATCATCATATATTCATATTCAATATATATTCATATATTTATATGTGAATATAGTATGTGTGTGTGTGTGTGTGTGTGTGTGTGTGTGTGTGTGTGTGTGTGTGTGTGGTTGTGTGTGGTTGTGTGTGTGTGTGTGTGTGTGTGTGTGTGTGTGTGTGTGTGTGTGTGTGTGTGAGAGAGAAGGTCAGAGACAGGCTGGGACCTGAGTGTGTGTGTGTGTGTGTGTGTGTGTGTGTGTGTGTGTGTGTGTGTGTGTGTGTGTGAGAGAAGGTCAGAGACAGGCTGGGACCTGAGTGTGTGTGTGTGTGTGTGTGTGTGTGTGTGTGTGTGTGTGTGTGTGTGTGTGTGAGAGAAGGTCAGAAACAGGCTGGGACCTGAGTGTGTGTGTGTGTGTGTGTGTGTGTGTGTGTGTGTGTGTGTGTGTGTGTGAGTGTGTGTGTGAGAGAGAAGGTCAGAGACAGGCTGGGACCGGAGTGTGTGTGGAGACTTTAGAGGTTTTTGTAGCGGTGCCTGATTTGTCTTCTAAATTCAGTGGATCATTTCACCTCGTTCACACAGCGTCTTTCATCTCCTGCTTTGCTGTAAAGTCAGTGAGAGCTTGGACGTGTCTGTGGTAAGAAGTGCCTCAAATCTGCCAAATCATCTTCGATTCCTTCCATATTCATGGTCGATTCCTCAAATGGGACCCATGTGTATGGACGACATGTTCTACAGATTTCAGATTGGTACTAGGTGGTCCTCACATGGACTTCTGACAATGTATGTTCATTGTCGAGTGGAGTGTAGAGGGTGGGCTTGTCACCCACTGTCTCAGGGTTTGAACACCCTCACTGAGCTCATGATCTGTCTCATTGTTCAGGGTGGTT
Source organism: Silurus meridionalis (assembly GCF_014805685.1). NCBI lineage: Eukaryota > Metazoa > Chordata > Actinopteri > Siluriformes > Siluridae > Silurus > Silurus meridionalis. The sequence goes on along the minus strand of NC_060896.1, from coordinate 3,937,987 downwards.
TATGGTTTGGTCATGAGGTTAAGTGTCACGCGCTCTTTTCTGTGATGTCTTTGGTAGCAGGGTGTTAATGGAGGAAGCCTTTGTAACAGCAGCTCATTTCCTTCTCAGTCTAACACCTCCCTGTCCTACAAATTCAGCAGGGTCCATCTGTTCTGCACTGTGTGTGTGTGTGTGGGAGATGGAAAGCCCCTGGGATTCAGAGCTCGGGGGGCATGTGTTACCCCTTTTTTTTGACGCTGTGATGTCAAGTTAATTTATTTATTTGTTTGAGAAGTGAAACATGCCATGAATCTCTTCTATTAATCCTTTCATTCACATATAGATCCTTCCTTCCAGGCATCCATTCATCTTATAACCCACCTATTTGTTAGATGTTCACTCACCAACAAACTGTTCACCTATTATTCATCTGTCCATCCATCTATCCATGCATCCACTCACCAACAAACTGTGCTTTTACTAACCTTTTCTTGAATCCATCCATCCATCCATCCATCCGTCCATCCATCCATCCTCCCATCCATCCATAGACCAACCTTCTCATCCACCCACCTACAAACTGTTTACCCATCCATTCATCCATCTATTCATCCATCCATCCATCCATCCATACACCAACCTTCTCATTCACCCACCTTCAAACTGTTTACCCATCCATTCATCCATCCTCTCATCCACCCACCTACAAACTGTGTATCCTTCCATTCATCCATTCATCCATACATCCATCCTCTCATACATCCACCTACAAACTGTTTACCCATCCATTCATCCATACATCCATCTTCTCATCCACCCACCTACAAACTGTTTACCAATTCATTCATTTATTCATGCATCTATACACCAACCTTCTAATCCACCTACCTACAAACTGTTGGCCCATCTATTCATCCATAAATCCATTCATCCATTTATCCATCTTCTCATCCACCCACCTACAAGTCATGCATTGACTTCAGCTCAAACGGCCTTAAACTAAGCATTCTATAAATAAATTCATCCATCCATCTTTTTATCCATTTATTCACTTCTCATCTCAACATCTCTGCCCCATCAGTTTCTCCAGTCGTTTATTGCTCTCTAACTGTTACTGCAACATCCTTGATTGATTTATTTCTGCAGATGTGGTAATGAATGCCTGTAGTAATCGTACTCATCAGGGGACTTCCAGTGGACACACAGAGCCCCCACCAGAGCCCCATTTTCCTCAAATAACTGGACAATTCAGCAGTAATTGGTGAATAAATGAGTCAGAGGCTTCTCATGATTTCTATTCACGCTCGTGGTCATTTCAGCTTCTGATGTGGTCCTAAAGTGGACCGGAATAGGAATGAAAAAACGATGACCGAGTTGGGATTTTACTCCCCGCACCTTTTCTCCGATTGGCTGGAGCCTCGCAGCGTCCGGGACTGTGTCTCTGCCCGGGTTGGCGTCTAGCTGTGTGTCGTGACCAGACTCTGTGCGTGTGCACACGGCTGGCTGGTGACTCAGAGGAGTCTCTCTCGGAGTTCAGCGCTACGGTAATTCAGTTCAGCCTGCATGCTGGAATGACAAAAACAATCCTGTGAGCACAACCAGATGAAACCAATCAGAAGTTTAACGCTGGCAGCAGCATTATGTAGCGACTGACTCATATCCTGATTGTCCCACCGTGTCCTCAGACAGAGGACACATGGTCCTGGGTCTGTGTTTTTGTTTTGTGCAGAATTTTCGAGTGTGCTTCTGATTTTTTTGTTGTAGCTGTTTAGAAAGAAAGAGAAGCCTCAATAGACTGACGCCTCAAATCACACTGCAGTATATCAGTTTCTTGGAAGAAACAACCATACACCCACACCCACACACACACACACACACACACACACACACACACACACACACACACACACACATATCTGGGAGTAAATCACAGCAGAATATATGAGAAGACTATTTAGACCTATTAGTGCATTTCCTCCAGACACTGTGGTGTACCAAAGTACCATAACACCCATGAGCTCCTATTTGTAAAACGTTTTCCAGCAAAATCCCAATCCAGTCTCGTATTTAAAGATTTAATAGAACATAACTCCGGTGTAATATCGCCATGGAAACGTATTTAGAGTGTGTGAGGAAATCTACTGAACTGGAGACTATGAGACAAGAAAGGACGACAAACTTCACCTGCATGTTCTAGTGATAAACAAATACAACAAGAACCATGGTATTGCAATTGGGTTTATTTTTTTGTTTTTTTCTGAGGCTTTCTTTCTGGTTGGAATCTCGCGTACCAGTATATCTTTCGCCTCAATGGTATATTTCAGTTGTAGCACCATGTCATCATCAACGCGTGAAGATCGACCTATCTTTCTACCGTGACAACATCTGTCTCTGGACCATCTAAAATCCACTAGAAACCCTTAAGATTCTAATTCCATACTGGTTTCTTTGGCGTGGTCAATTATGACCAAAGAAATCGAAGAAAAAAATAAATCTTGACATTTCAATGGGTTTCACTACAAGTACCTTTACAAGCCATCATCTATTAACCATTAAAACCATTACAGAATAGTTTTCATTACATATTGTGTTTGTGTACATCATCAAATCGTTACTATCAAACCAAAGAAACCAGTGTAGACCGTCAATCTGAAGTTTCATAGAGTCCTAATTTAGTTGTAAAACATGTCCTATTGGTTCTTAATGGTGCCCTTTAGACATAACATCTTTTCCATTAGGAGAGACCCCCTCATGGCTAATTTCAGTTTCTATTCAAATCAATACAATTCCCATTAAAACCATTACAATTTCCATATGGGATCGATAAAGTAGAGTTAAGTATCCCGATTATGATTTATTGGGTTCAGGATGCCTACAATTGTGTTGGACCAATCAGTGGTCTGTGCTCTTTTAACTCCACCCACATTTCCTGCTTTACATCGACTCTGGAAAAATGCAAATCAGTTATTAATTACGTCCTGGATTGAGCATTAAACATCAACCGAGTAGAAACTGGTTACGCTCCTTGCCCTGGTACCAGAACTTCCAAACCCTGAGAGAGAGAGAGAGAGAGAGAGAGAGAGAGAGAGAGAGAGAGAGAGAGAGAGAGAGAGTGTGAGAGAGAGAGAGAGAGAGAGAGAGAGAGAGAGAGAGAGAGAGAGAGATGGATGGATGGATGGATGGATGGAGAGAGAGAGAGAGAGAGAGAGAGAGAGAGAGAGAGAGAGAGAGATATGGATGGATGGATGGATGGATGGATGGATGGATGGATGGATGGATGGATGGATGGATGGATGGATAGATAGATAGATAGATAGATAGATAGATAGATAGATAGATAGATAGATAGATAGATAGATAGATAGATAGATAGATATTTGGGGGAAAAATTTTAGCTTGCTTTATTATTGATTTCCCGTTCACTATATTAACCTTAATTTCACCCTTTTATACTGGAAAGAAAAGAAATGCACTTTAAGAAATTCTAGCAGGAACCTCAGCACTTGAACTCGTCCCAACTTCCTGAAAACTCCCCCTTGTACAGGTGCTGCTTCAGTAAGAGGAGATGAGGGTAATTCTGCGTTTCTGCACAGAAAAATACCGTATGGTATAATTTATTTCGTTTTTTTTACTCTGTGTGTGTGTGTGTGTGTGTGTGTGTGTGTGTGTGTGTATGTGTGAGAACAGAACAGGACATTCTGAGCGAGGTGGGATTGGAGACAAAGGCGATTTCAGAGCAGGGTTTTGTTAGGGAGCGTTTCTGAAGTTCAGATTTCACCTCGTAATCCTAGATGTGTTTCTAGAGTGTGCTGCTGCCATAGTGTTCACTCAAACACACACACACACACACACACACACACACACACACACACACACACACACCTGGGTGAACAGGGTAATGCGCTGAGGCGTCTAATCTCAGTGTGTGTAAGTGGGATTAGATTGGACTCTGTGTCACTTGTGAAGCGTGTTGGTATAAACTGTAATTTGAATGTAAAAAGATTTTTCTTGTGCAGAATCATTTTAATCTTCAAGAGTGAAAATGCTGGAATATTTACCCTTCCATCTCTTCCATCTTTCTCTCTCTCTCTCTCTGCAGTAATGAGCGTGCTCGCTGGATCAGTGCACTTGGACATGCTAACAATGAGAAGAGGAACGCAGACAGAACAAGTGAGTTTTTGTTGAAAGTTTCAGGGTCAGATTTCAGTCCACTGAATCTGTCAAACCAAAACCTTGGGGTTTTTTTCTTTTCTTTTTCTTTTTTTTCCACCATAATTATTTTCATTCCTAAGGGTCAGGATGAGACCCAGATTCACTTCATTTCCATTAATATGGATTTCAGTTCACTAAACAGAGAAACGTGGGGAGTATAAATCAGTCAGATGAACGGAAAGACACGAGAAATCTTTCTGAAACACATTTAAGGAAACAGCGCCGCCTGGTGGTAGCGCATGTGCTCTCCATGTGAACAAGAGTTTACTTGTAGGAAAGGATTACAGAAATACTACAGACTTCTGGTGATTACTGTTCTCATACTCTACTCCGTGTGTGTGTGTGTGTGTGTGTGTGTGTGTGTGTGTGTGTGTGTGTGTGTACGCATCAGATTCCATGCAGGTGGAGGTGATCCGCACCTACACGGCTCGGCAGCCTGATGAACTCTCGCTGCAGGTGGCAGACGTCGTAATCGTCTCGCAGTCGGTGGACGACGGTCAGCATTTTCACTACATTCTTTCCTCAAATTAATATTTATTATTTATTTATTTATTTTCATCAATTAGTAGTAGCATCATCATCGCAAATGATGCTTAATTCTTCTTCTCCTGATGGAGAGTGTGTGTGTGTGTGTGAGGAATAAAGAAAGGAGGGTATTGGGATAAAGAAAAATGATGTTTTTTACAGTATATTTCTCTGAACTATTTTTTTTACAGGGATACAATTCAGTTCATTTTTATTTATAGAGATAAAGGAATTAAAAACTCCCTGAGAAGTCATGAGGAAGAAACCTTGAGAGGAACCAGACTCAAAAGGAACCCGTCCTCATCATCGAATGTCCATTACAATATTCACCTGCTTCCTGAAGTCGTGCTGCGTTTCAGCACGTTGCTGGAGATCCGTGTGGAAGGTTTATCTCACGACTTGCCCTGTTTACAAGAAAGTACTTCATTTACCTACATTTCCATCACCTTCAAAATAGTCTTTTTGCACAGCAATACAGCGCCCCCTAGCATTTCTATGGCCCCCGGCTTGCCGCAACGGTGTCGAGGTGGCGACCTTTGAACCAGATCTTCATCTTCGGTGGAAGAGGGTTAAGTCCCACAGGAACGTCTGCTACAACAACTTTTGGCTGCAAACAGTTTTGCCTCCATCCATCAGTGAACAGTCGATCACCTCAACAATGATGGAACTATAATGAATGGACTGGATTTTGCATCTGGTTCCTCTCAAGGTTTCTTCCTCATAGCATCTCAGGGAGCTTTTCCTTCACCATCGCAGCCACTGGCTCGCTCATCAGGGAGAAACGTATAGGCACAAGTTTATGAGGTAAAAACGATGACAAATGATTAAGTAAAGAAAAAGTAAAGGTGCATATATCTTCACAGCACAGGGAAACTCTTTCTTCACATATCTCAGCGATGTTAGGAAGCTGGGCTTCCAGGGCTACCAGGGCTTGAACCCCCAACCTTATGATCAGTAACGCAGAGCCTCAACCACTGAGCTCCCACAAAAGCAATAACCGGGGGGAGGGGGTTAAAGGCATCAGCCTTGGTATTTGAAGGTCAAATCCAAGTTGCCTCACACCAAGTCCTGGGCCCCTGAGCAAGGCCCTTATCCCAATATCTGCTCAGTTGTATGAATGAGATAAAAGTTGCTCTGGAAATGGCGTCTGCCAAATGCTATAAATGCAAATTTACTAATAAAATCTGATCGACTAAACTGCGCCCCCTGTGGTCAGAATTAAGTTCCGTTCGCACAGAACATCACTCCGTCGTACCGCACGTCACCACCCGACCTCTTTATCTCCTCCCGTTCCTCTCTGTGGCGTGTTCTTTAACCCCGGCCCGGGCGTGTGATGTGTTTGATGTGCCGGGGTTGAGGGTCAGGTGACGGTCCCTCTGTGATGACACCTGTTGGCCAGCTTTCGTGTTGAAAGGCCACTGGGCTTAGAATAGACCATCAAAAAGCTCCATGCATCTTTAACCACACATTAAATATACAGCACCCACTTGAAAGCTGAACGTGTGAGGGGTTTGTAGCATTTTACAGAAACGTAAGAGACGGTAGTGACGGGAAGATCGGATCATTCAAGTGACTCGGTTCTTTGAATCTGGTTTATCAAAACGAACGAATCTTTTTTTGAGTCGTTTCGTTCATTTCGTTCCTTTGATCAAAAATAATATTTTCAATAAGCAGCTCACGTCTACAGACACCGACTCTGACTGTAGTTCTGATGATGACAACGTGACGACGCAGATAAGAACTAATGATGATAAACAGAACGAATAGCCTAACCTCTCGTATCTTCTGGTCCGTGTCATTAGTTCTGTTGTCACGTGGCTTCCTTAATTTTGCATCGTTGTTCTCTGGACCAAAAGCACCCAATCGATTGCGTTGTGTAGCGTCTACGGGTGTCACGTGATGAAAAAAGAAAAAAGAAACGACTCGGATTAGACGAGTCGAGAGATGAACGATTCAATACTGTTTCCTGAACATGACCTATAGATTTTGCGACTCTTCGTTCCTGGGGCTCAGGTAGAAAATGAACGAATCGTTCTTCCAGACGACTCGTTCTTCTGAGTCACATTGAAGACTCGTTCAAAATGAGTTCAAAGTGTCTCCATTCTTCTTGGAAGATGTTCCTTTAGATTCCATGGAGATTTGTGGAGATTCATTCAGCCACAGGGGTGTTTATAAAGTCAGGTACTGACGGTGAGATGAGGAGGCCTGGGGTGCTGTCAACATTCACATTCATCTCAGCAGGGTTGGAGCTCTAGAGAAGGAGGTCTTCCACTCCAACCCATTTAAAGCAGATCTTCATGGAGCTGGCTTTGTGCACAGGGGCATTGTCATGCTGGAACAGCTTTGGGTCTCCTAGTTCAAGTTTAAGTGCTGCGTCCAGAGACGGCCTATAAACTGGTGTGCCTCCAACTTTGTGGTAACATTTGGTGGAAAACTACATGTGGGTGGAAAAGTCAGGTGTCCCAATACTTTTGGCATCTCTGTAACTGCTAGTGAAATGAAATGACTGACTTTATGCACCAGTCTTGTTCCTCGTGTGTGTGTGTGTGTGTGTGTGTGTGTGTGTGTGTGTGTGTGAGCGTGACTCCTTGTGAATGATCTGATGACTCTGTATAACACTTTGTTTCAGGTTGGTACGAGGGCGAGCGATTGCGAGACGGAGAGAGAGGCTGGTTCCTCGCCGAGTGCGCTCAGCTGATCACGTGCCAGGCCACCATCAAGAAGAACATGCAGAGGATGGACCGCCTCCAGGGCCTGGAGACCAACGTGTGAGCGGGAGTCTCTGCCGTTCTTCTGAACGCACACCTGCAGAGACGTCTGAGGAACACTGCAAGATCTTATTGATTATTCTGATATCATGGAGCTCCAAAAAAAGGAGCGAGAACCTTGGTGGAAGAACTCGCAGGTGGAGGAGTGCAGATCCTGGAGGAACGGGCAGGAGGAAAATGTATTTAAACACGGGTGGAAAAAAAGGCAAATTAGAAAACTATATATATATATATAATAACCCGAGACTATAAAATTGTTCAATTTGGGTCACCTGACCACATCACATGACTCAAAGCACATTGGAATTATTATTTTTTTTTAATATCTCCGTTTTTTCTCACTCGACACTTTGCCGACACGGCGTTTCGACCAGATCACCTCAGGAGTGCGTTCGTAAAGCTTCGCCCAAAAACGTGCCTCGGTGCAGATTGGAGGCTAAAACGTCAAGAAAAGACGTTTTTTTTTTTTTATGTGGACGTAGCTTCCGACACGACGTGCAAATAATTCCATATTTGTATATATTTAAATTTTTACAGCAATGGGCGTAAAAACGATGTGTTTTAGAAGCAGGTTTAAAAAAAACTTTAATCCAAAATGATGAGAATAAAGTGCTAGTGATACTAGATTAAACTCACGATTTTTTCATCATCATCCTTATAGTCTCTTCACACGTTCTCTTCGAACATCCTGCAGATATACGCCGAGATCGAACGTTCAAATTTTTCGAATTTTCATTTCAAATGGATTTTTCTCTCTGATCAGTTGTTGGTCTTTTTTTTTTTTTTTTTAACCTAAAATGAATGAACACCCCTGAGCTTGAATGTTAGCCCGGACCCTGGACTGTACCACCTTCTGAAAATTCCAGCTCGACGACTTGGACTCCAGGGAGCGCTAGTAGCCGTTACACGCTGCAGGACGAAACACTCCTGTGTGAATAAATACAGAAAAAGCTTTAAGAGCTCAGGGAAGGTTTGTAGTTCGAGATCTACACTATATACAGACAAAAGTATTGGGACATCTGACTTTATCCACCCATATGGTTCTCACCAAACTTTGGAGGCACACAAAAAGTTGAGGCCGACTCATTTACAAGAACATCTAGATTTATACACCATCATCCTCAAAACCAGCGTTCCCACCACGTCAGACGTCTCCGTCTCCACCATTGGTCTGAAACTTTTTGATTCCACCTTGACTTTATCAGGTGCTGTACCATGAATTTTTCCATTCAGGTGATTTAGGAGACCTGTTCCAGCATTCCAATTCCCCCTGTGCACAAAGCCAGGTCTGTGAAGATCTCCTGCTGTAGAGCTCTGACCTCAAACCTGTTAAACTGGATGAATGTGAACGCTGACTGCAAACCCCCCCCCCCCACCACAAAACGTGGTGGAACATCTTCCCAGAAGATCGGAGCTCATTAGACCTGCACATGGAGACTAAATGTGGGGGAAAAAAATAAGTAAACACAAACCTTATGGTCAGGTGTGTACAAACTTTTGTCCATGTATAATTAAACACACACTCGGCGTATAAAAGACTCGAGTGATGCACTCAACCAACACCAATCTGCATAAAGCTCCAGGAGCTGCTTCATTACGCCTTTTATCTTCCTGCAGATCAAACGCTGCTCTTCGGCTCTGTGTTTATGGAAAAGAATAAAAAAAAAAAAACTGGAAAATATGCATGAAAAAAAAAAGTGACAGATTCAGTCATAAATGCAGTTTTAGATACAAAAAAAGTGATTTTTTTTCTTTTTTTAATGAAGGAATGTTTTTGACCTAAAACATAATCATTTTTAATTTACAAATCTGAAGTGGGCCTCAGGGAGAACACACACACACACACACACACACAAATGAACTGTAAATGTGTAAATGTAAAGATCAGATATAACCTGTTTGCCTGTAAGTAATCTACAAACGGATAAAGATTCGAGTTTGTTTCACTCACTAGTGTGTGTCGTGTTGTGTGACTTCGTGTTGGAACAAACTGTGTGTCCTGCAGCATAACAGCAGCTTTAATCATTCATGGTGATGGAGAGAAATAAAAAAAAAAGAGGAGGAGGAATAATTTCAGAGAGTCTGGTGATTCAGTGACTCCTGAACAGAAGGATGAGCAGATGTTCTCATGCCTGAAATTTATGGAGTGGATGTTTGACACGGTCATCATTCAGTCATTCAAGTTTAAAGGTGCAATAAGCAGAGAGGCATCGCTTTGATTTCATTTCAACAAGAAAAAAAAAAAGAAACCCCAGTTTTCTAAACTGGAAACTTTCCAATAGGAATTAATAAAAATAAAGCGGGAATTTACTACATTGCAGGTGAGTCTAAAAAAAGGAACTTAAATAAATTTTGCGGGATAATTTCAGTTAAAACAACCAGATTAAATCTAATTTTCAGTAGAATTTCCACCTGCACATTCACATTCACTTACTGCACGTTACTGAGGCCACGCCCCCTACATGCACTGTAAATTCAGCCATAATGTATAACACACATTTCTTATATATAAAGCAGTGTATAAGCTGCTGTACAACAGAATTATACTAACAATTAAATCAGTCTTTTTCATTAGTTTTCATGTCTGCTTATAACCAAACTACGTTTTTGTATTTGATACATTTTATTTACATTTCTTCCAACTTGCAATGTTTCCCAAATTCCCCGGATTAAGTTCCAATGGAAATTTCCCACCCCTTTGCAACCCTGCCCTAAACCCTGCCCTGTCCCAAAACCCAACCCTGTCCCAAAAGCCTGCCCCAAATCTCAACCCAGTCCCAAAACTCAACCCTGCTTTAAAGCTCTGACACTGGAGAGTCCTTCCCTAAACCTTTTTACACGTCAGCATTACGCCATATCATTACGCACATCAGTCCTGCACGTCCGATTTGTTTCTATAGAAACCAGAGAGAAACCTGTTTTGTTGCAGAAAGCGAAAACCGACACCTTCTGACCAATCAGCATGGAGAACTCAACAGTGCTGAAATGAGAACATGTTTGAGGGTTAAGGGCCTCGCTGAAGGGCCCAGCTTGGTGGTGCTGGGATTTAAACTCGTGACTTTTTGGATCCAGAGTCCGATCCCTTTAACCACTAAACTTTTAAAAGCCCATGTGATCAGTTTTTGTTTTTACACCCAATAACAATATTTTACTGTTTTGAATGTTTTTTTATTGAGTTTTTTAATCGGGAAGTGAAATGTTCAGCGATTGATGTTAAAGGAGAAATTCTGCTCATTGCATCGTTAAAGCAGATCTCACACACACACACTCACTGTGTGTGTGTGTGTTCACTGGCTCTAGTCCCAATGCTGGCAGCTCTTCCTGTAGGGCTCTTGCATGGACGTCGTGTTCTCCTGCGTGGTGATGAGGTCGATGATGGCCGAGATCACGGCGCAGTCCTTGGAGGCGCGGTCGCTCCAGTCGACCGGACGAGGCTGCTTAATTTTCTCCTCCAGCAGCAGATCCAGCTCTTTCTTCAGGTTCTAAAAAAAGATGAGAGAAACAAGCACGAGGTTGAACCCTAACGAGATGGTTAGCTTAGGCTTCTACTGATCAGGGATACAGATCGGAAATGAAGATCGATGACGAGGGATTTTGTCTTTGCAGAGCAGAAAAAAAAAGAAACAAGATTGAAATTTGATTAGTTGTTACTTATCATGTGCTGTGGAACGAAACAAAATGAGAAGGGACACCATAATGTTGAGGAACATCTAAACGTGTCCTTAATTCTGATAAGACAGGAGCTCCAGATGGTCTTTTTTCTTCTTCATGTGCAGCAGTAAAAGTCAATTTTTCATCAAAGCTCATGTAGATGTACCAGTTCTCTTCCGTTTTCCAACCACTTGCTGCAGCTGAGGACGGTTCCGCAAAAACCACGCAAAAGATCTGGGAGTTCATCTGAAGAACCATGAAGATGGATTTGGACCGGAATGAAACTAAACAGCCTGCTACTACGACTACTGCCATTCAGGTGCGCATCAGTGAACAGTTAATGGTCAGGCAGCAATGATGGATGAAGATGAGTCCGGTTCCTCTCAAGGTTTCTTCGTCGTGTCGTCTCAGGAGGTTTTTCCTTGCCGTAGTTACTAAATAGACCAAAGCTTGGGATCCGTTTGGTGGAGACAATTAGTCAAACTCGCTCGAATCCTAACCCATTTTTCCTGCTTCGAACGCGTCAACTTTGAGAACAAAATGCTGCCTCATTTATATTCAACCCACTAACAGGTGCCATGATGAAGAGCAAGAAAATTACTTGCCGCTGCATCCAAAGACGCAGTAGTGAAGATGGGGGAGGTGGAAGCTGAAGGTCATGAGTTCAAATCCACACCAGGCTACCGCTCCTGGTAAAGCCAAAAGTATCGGGACAGTGGGCCATGTTCGATTCCGTTTTATTTGTGGAGCGTTTTTAAGGTGGAAGGTCGACTACATCAAGGATCGGTTTTGAGCCCTTTCCTGTTTGCAGTGGTGATGGACAGGTTAACTCTGAAGATCACATAGCAGCTCCACAGAGATAAAGAGGTTATAAAGTTGTACAAGTTTAGCAGAGTTGCAAGTTTGTCCGTAATGAGCGAGCCGGTGGAGACTGTTGTGACGGTGTGTGTGTGGACCATGCTGACCTTGACCAAATGAGCAATGCGGGCAGGAGACTGGAAGACGATCCATTCGTCTACTGCAATGGTCTCCTGCTCCTTGTCCTTCTGGATGGAGATGTCACCACCGAAGAAGAGGAGCGAGAATGGAGACACCTCTGTGCAGTCATACAGGAAGATCTACATCACAGAGAGAGAGAAATTTAATGTGTGTATGTAGTTTACACTCCGGCTGCAGAAGAACTCTTTATCCTCACTCTCATTCTCTCACACAGATTTCACCCAGAGAGGGTGTGTGTGTGTGTGTGTGATGAGAATGAACAGGAGGAGCAGCAGTATGCATGCTGTTCAGGTTCCATCAACTCTCGTTGTGTGAAATCATTGCGTGTGTGTGTGTGTGTGTGTGTGTGTGTGTGTGTGTGTGTGTGTGTGTGCACAATGTGTCTGGAGGAATCAGCACGCAGCAGTGCTCTACAGGCAGGAAAAGGTGTGGGCTGAATTGTCGATTCTGATTGGTCGGGAGGTGTTGAATGTTCTCGAACAGTGGCTCGGACAGCAGTGCACCCTGGGTAATGTGCTTTGAAGATGGTCTTGTTTCTATAGTAACAGTTTACATGTGGGATGCTGGGCTGAAATGGAGACGTGTGGAAAGTGTTTAAGCTGAAACGGAGGTTTATTGTCTGACTACAGTCGAGATAAAAAGAATAGACAAGTTTCGCTATCTCTCTTTTCACTTGTTGTTTAGATTAAGTTTTTATGCCATCCATCTATCCATCCATCTCTTTTTCCCCTTATTTATTCCCCCACCTCTTCTATCTCTCGCTCTTTTTTTAGATCTATATCTATCTTCCTCTCCTTTCACTGTCATTAATCTGTGGAACTTTTCCGAGGGCATATTGTAAAGGAGACACCTACACTCACTCAGTGTTCTACCTGCCCCAGGTTTCCCGAGTTCTCCCTGTTCTCCCTATTCTCTATATGTCTCTCTCTTTCTCTCGCCTCTTACCACATCGTTTTTCTTCCCTGCAGTTCACTCCTCTAATATCTCCCTCCTGCTGCATCGTTCAGCAGTTATTTCATTCCTCCCTCTTCTGCCATCTAAATCACTTTTCACGCGCCTGTCCCCGACTCGCAATCTCCGCTCCGTCTCTGCTATAACTCTCTAATTCACTCTCACTCAAGTCTTTTTCTCTCCATTCTCTCCGTCTACATCTTTTTTATCTCTCACAAACCCGAGCCTGCACTGAAGGACCTGCTGCATTTGTCCGTTCCTGGGTCTTGTGAGAAAAGGGGGGGATATCAAGGAAAAAACAATTAGATTGATAGATAGATAGATAGATAGATAGATAGATAGATAGATAGATAGATAGATAGATAGATAGATAGATAGACAGACAGACAGACAGACAGACAGACAGACAGAAGTGAAGAGAGTGGAGAGGGAGTAAGAGAGATTGGAGAGGGAGAGAGGGAGTAAGAGAGATTAGAGAGGGAGCGAGGGAGTGAGAGAGAGTGGAGAAAGGGAGTGCGAGAGAGGGAGTGAGAGAGGTAGAAAGAGTGTTAGAGAGCGGTAGAGGGAGGAGTGAGAGATCTGGGCTCTTGGATAGTGAAAGCTGCTTTGATGTGAGACGAGTCTGTGGAGAACGAGGACTTGAAAGGCAGACAGGTTCTGAATAAAAGATGGCGTTTTCTCTTGAACCCTGAACCACGTCTGGTTTAAACACCTCGTCTCGTCTCGTCTAATAACCTCACACACAGTAATGAGACGCCGAGCAACAGACGAGGAAACAATCTGTCATCTGTACATAACCTCATAACCCGAGCCCAATCAAATCATCACACTGCATAGCGAGTTATTTATACATATGTTCCATAGCAAGATCCTGTGTGTGTGTGTGTGTGTGTGTGTGTGTGTGTGTGTGTGTGCACTCACACTAGTGGTTCTCATCTTCAAGTGATAGATGAGCCAGGTGTAGTGGAACTCCGTCTCCTCCGAGTTGACCGATTTGGGATGTATACAGACCTT
>NC_060896.1:3836388-3921388 GCF_014805685.1 Silurus meridionalis | reverse complement strand
CATACAGAGAAGTCAGTAGACGCACACACACACATACACACATCAAAGTGCTAAAGGTTTAACATCCATCCCAGACCCTTCCACCCACACCCTCCCAGACCCCTTCCACCCACCCTCCCAGACCCCTTCCACCCACACCCTCCCAGACCCCTTCCACCCACACCCTCCCAGACCCTTCCACCCACCCTCTCCAGACCCCTTCCACCCACCCTCTCCAGACCCCTTCCACCCACACCCTCCCAGACCCCTTCCACCCACCCTCTCCCAGACCCCTTCCACCCACACCTCCCAGACCCTTCCACCCACACCCTCCCAGACCCCTTCCACCCACCCTCTCCCAGACCCCTTCCACCCACACCCTCCCAGACCCCTTCCACCCACCCTCTCCCAGACCCCTTCCACCCACACCCTCCCAGACCCCTTCCACCCACACCCCTTCCACCCAGACCCTTCCACCCACACCTTCCACCCACCCTCTCCCAGACCCCTTCCACCCACACCGCTCCCAGACCCCTTCCACCCACCCTCTCCCAGACCCCTTTCACATCCCTCTCCCAGACTCGTCCCACACCGCCCTCCCTGACCCGTCTCTGACCTGCAGTGTGTTGGCAGACAGGAAGTTGTCCCAGCAGTATTCCCGCTCGTACCTGTAGCCCCGCCTCTTCACCTCCTCCCAGCCCTAACAAAGAGAGAACACACTGCATTAGATGTTACACAGGAGCACACACACAATCGCTCATCACGACGACAGGAAATCCAGCTGCGGTTTACCCGGAAGGCGTTCACTACAGTCAGGTGATCACTCTTAGTGTTTTTGGAAAGAGTTTTTCTTCTCTGGTCAGCAATTTTTTCCTTCCCCTGTGGCACAAACAAAAAGAAAAATGTGACATAAGAAGGAGATCAGATTATTAAATATAAAATATACACTGAAAAAAATTTGCAAATAAGCTTTAGTTAAAAAAATAAAATAAAAAAATAAGCTTTAATAACAAAAGAACAAAATTATATGCATTAATCAAATGTAAAAAGTTTTAAAAATTGTTGAAAAAGGTTTTAATTGAAAAAGGGGAAAAGTGTTAATATGTAAAACAAGGAAACCTAAGCTTTATTAAAATATGTTTAAAAAAATATGTTAAAAATGTTTTAAAAATAAACTTTAATATAGTTACAAAACGTAAAATGTAAATAAATTTATCAAAAATCAGCTTTAATATAAAAAATTAAATAAACACGCCACCATATTTTTCACACACACACACACACACACACACACACACACACACACACACACACACACACACACACTGTACTTCATACAGTTATTACACTTATTATTTAAAAATCATGTGTAAATAGGGTCTGTAGTTAAACCGTTAAAACTGCCCGCACCTGCTGATATTTCATGAGAGGGTAGCAAGTGTAAGGTGTGTGTGTGTGTGTGTGTGTGTGTGTGTGTGTGTATGTGTATATATACCAGTGGAATAGAGAATGGGTCTCTAAAGCTAAGGCTAGCTGCAATGATTAGCACCGGGTCCAGGCAGGCGAGCAGCGCTCCGAACAGAATCATCTTCCCAATGTGTGGCTCCACAGGCAAGCGGGCCAAGTGGAATCCCAACGGAGTCAACTCCTCGCTCCGGTCTAATGCATTCTAAACACACACACACACACACACACACACACACACACACACACACACACACACACACACACACACACACACACACACACACAGAGTTGGTATTTTGTATCCAGAATCTCAGCCATAAAGCTCTTGGGTGTATTTATCAGCGATTTCAGACACATGAACCACCACACACACCAGATCCATTAGGTGAGTGACAGCCAGCTCGATGGCTTTGTCCGATGGGGGGTCCAAAGTCTTCCTCAAGAATGATGCTATCGAGCCCAATTTCAGGATCTGAGGAAGCACAAGAGCACAAATAACATCCACATCTCCACAATTACACCACGAGTCATCTGACATAGCAAAGAGCCTCCCATCTGTGTGTGTGTGTGTGTGTGTGTGGTAAATGACACCAGTAAAAGGCCTCATTACACCATTACAATGTTCCGGAGTGGGGGAGTGTGTGATTAACACTGCCATTAATGCATTAGTGTGTTTGCACTCGGCTGCTCCAGAGGCCCTGCTGGAAACTACTGCCTGAGTGTGTGTGTGAGAGAGAGAGAGAGAGAGAGAAAATACTATACAGTATATTATATATTATTATTATTTCCGATTGTAAATTCTGATTTTATGTGTCTGTATATTCTATGCTTTGGGAAAATGTATGTCCTAAAGATTTTAGAAATAAAATTAAAATAATTCATTTTTTTTATTGGCTATGAATTTTTTTTTTTTTTACATTTTTGGAAGGGTTTTTTACATAATTAAATACGATTAAAATAAAATAAAAAGTGTGTGTGTGAAGCTCGGTGTGTTTGAGGACCTTTATCTGGAGGCAGAGCTCTTCGAGCGACGTGCGCTGGATCTCAGGGAGCTGATATGCATCCAGCAGACTCGCCCTCAGGCCATTATACAGGTGGTAGCATTTACCTGGAGACACCCTGTGCATGTGCACACACAAACACACACACACACACACACACACACACACACACACACACACACACACACACACACACACACACACACACACACACACACACAGAGAAAAGAAGCTCATTTACAAAGTGCTATAAACACTTCAGTAAAACACACACAGGAGAAATAATGTGAAAGAAGACAAGTGGGCCATTAGGATGTTCACTATACAGCATGTAAATCACAGTCCTACCCCAAGCTCATGCTCACTACACCTCTGTAAAGAGCACAAAGAGAAGAGAAGAGAAGAAAAGCACTGCAGCTTTTAGCTTCACACTCACACACACACACACACACACACACACTGCAATGACTCAAAATGGTGTGTATCAAATAAAACGTTCAGCGACTGAATCATCAGGCAACTGGTAACTATCAATCTGAACCAAGAAGGTGTGGCTTAGAACCTATCAATCTTAGTAAAGGAGGTGTGGCCTCAGCACCTGTCAAACTCAATAAAGATGTAGCCTATGTGCCCCTTAAACACAAAAGAGGGAAGGCCTATTTATCTGCCCATCTTCGTAAAGGAGGCGTGGCCTGTGTATCTGCATTGCTTAGTAAAGGAGGCATGACCTATGCAGCTATCAGCTTGTTAAAGTAGGCGTGGCCTATGTATCTGTCCATCTCAGTAAAAAAAGGCATGGCCTGTGTATCTGCCCATCACACACAAAGACTCTCAGATACACACACACGCACACACACACACACGCACACACAGACTCTCAGATACACACACACACGCACACACAGACTCTCAGATACACACACGCACACACGCACACACACACACACACACAGACTCTCAGATACACACAAACACAATCAGACCGTAACAGACAAACCGACACTACACAAACACACACAGAGCCTAAGATTCTCATATAGACATACACACACCACCAGAGACCCCCAGACATACACACACTGAATGATGACTCATAACTTAAAATCATTGCCCCTGAAGCCACGCCCCTTTTACATCACCAACAAGTAGTTTTAATCACTGCTACTGTTTATTTCTAAACCACTTCAATATTTACTCCATCATCTGGCAGAATGTGTACGTGTGTGTGTGTGTGTGTGTGCATCTGTGTGTATATGTGTGTGTGCCACACTGCAACCCAGTGAATAAAGAGAGCAAAAAACGAATGAAAGGCTGAAACTTTTGCTTTTAAAAACATTAAGCACAGCGTATACACACACACACACACACACACACACACACACACACACACACACACACACACACACACACACACACACACACACACACTATTCTGAATTTAAGTAAAACCATTTCTCCTTTTTCACTTTCTGACACGCACACAGACGATCGATTCTCTCAAAGCAAGGAGGTTGAACAACACAGACGTCTCTGTTTCCTGCAGAGCGAGACGGACGCTGTCTACGTTCCCTCGTCTCCGTCAGATTGGTTTCAAACTGCCACAGACAAATCTGATTACAGTTTGGAGGGGAAGAAAGTCATTACGCTCACTGCACACAGAGAGACGTCTCCATTTCCAGGCGACGGTGCGGCTTCACGCAGGCTGCCGTTAGAACTCGACGATCTCGTCAGTGAAATCAGTTCGGCTGAAATGATGAGGTGGAACAATGTCTAATCAGGTTATGGAGCTCGAACCTGCTGCACCCGAACACGTTTTCTGTGCACGTGTCACAAACCGACCTCTGCCTCAGAACTGCGGGCAACAAACACACCCGAGTCTGAACGAAGATTTAGATTCTATGCAAATCAGGTGCAGAGACTAATCCAAACGTTTGGCTTGAAGGATTGTAGAGTGTACTAACACACACACACACACACACACACCTTCATATCGAATAAAACATTCAGAGACTGAATCATCACATCACAAAGCCTAACTCTGCATCAGACGAAACCAAGAAGGCGTGGCCTCTGCCTTTCCATCTCAAAAAAGGAGCAGTGGCCTGTGTCTGTAAATCCCAAGAAACTAGGCATGACGTAAATGCTTACTGATCTCAAAAAAGGAGGCGTGGCCTCTGTGCCCGTCAGTCTCGGTAAAGGGGCGTGGCCTATGTGCCCGTCAGTCTCAGTAGGAGGCGTGGCCTCTGTGCCTGTCAGTCTCAGTAAAGGACAACAGAATCCAGTGTACCGTAATAAACATCTCTGAAAACAACACTACTGCAGGTCACACCATCAGACCTCAAACTATCAGCAATACTATTGGCTTGTCGATTGATAAACAAATAAAGAAACAAACGGAGTTAAAGGCTTTCCCTGACTGACAGGGGGTTTAAAAGCAAGTGGAATAAAGACAGAAGTCACACTTTCCCAGTTCACTGCAGGCCTGCTGAAATCCGCTTAGGATTAGTGACCATGAAATGAATAAAGTGAAATGAGGAAGCGTGGCGTAAATGCGCAGCGTGACCCAATTCTATGAAATGCATTTACGCGTGCGAGCGAGAGAGAGATTGCGCTCTGACCACAGTGCAATTACTCCAAAAATATGGGAGAAAGAGAGAACAGAGGGAGAGGTGAAAACCACCACTTCAACAGAGAGAGAATCAGAGAGACAAAAAGAGAGAGAGATGGATAGAGAGACAGACAGAAGCAAGAGAATCAGAGAGAGAGAGATTGAGAGAACATGAAAGAATAGAGAGGGGGATAGGGTGTATTAGAAAAAGAATAAGAGAGAGCAAAAGACAGGAGGCATTAGGGAGAAAATTTGAAAGAGAGAGAGAGAGAGAGAGAGAGAGAGAGAGCACTGTACCTGCCAGCGCGTCCTTTCCTCTGCTTGGCGTTGGCGAGACTCACCCACTCCGCCGTCATGGTACTGATATTGTTCTGCGTGTCGAAGTGGGTTTCCTTAATTTTCCCTCCGTCAATCACATACACCACGTCATCAATCGTAATACTGAGGGTCAGAGAGGCCGAGAAAGGGGGTGACATCACACGTTCAAACATTCCGTATATTCCATCTTATACACACAATAAACACAAGAGGAGGAAACACAACCGCTCGAGTTCGAGCACGGATCACAGATCAGTGCGTGGGGTTTTCTGGAGCAAAATGTGGTGACTGAGTTCTAATTATAATAAATAAATCCAGATCAATTGGAACAGGTTTCACCAGGTCAAATTAAAGACTTCTCCAGAACAGTAACCTGGAACTTCCCCAAAGCCAAATAAAATCCCTTTCATGTTTGTGGTAGAAAGAGGGATTCGCGCCAATAACAGAAAGCTGATTGGCTGATGCGCGTTGGTCTCGTTTGTCGTTGTAACGCGGCAAATTATATATGGACTTGCGTCAGTTTTCAGTGAGTGTTAGAGGAAGCTTTACATGGACATGGGAAAATTAAGACCTGTTTAAGATGAAGACTTTTTGAGGCTCAAAATTTTTAATTTTAGGACTTTTTAAGATTTTAAGGAAACTCTGTGGAAAAGCTTTAAAGAAGGAGGGAAAGGAGCTCACACACACACACACACACTCGCACACACTCGCACACACTCGCACACACACACACACACACACTCGCACACACCTGGTTTCTGCAATGTTCGTAGCAATCACAATCTTCCGGACTCCAGGAGGTGGCCTTTTAAAAACCTGATGAGAGAGTTTGAGTAATCAGCAGAAAAACGAAAGAACCGCATCAGACAAAGTGGCAAATGCTGTCAATTATCCCCGAGTGCTTTTAGAGTCGTGATGCACAGAGCCGACACCCCAAACTACCCCAAACTACCCCAAACCCCAAACAACTGTTGCTGTTCACAAATGCTAATAATAATGCTAATAATAATAATAAATACCCCTGACAGTCACTTAAAAAAAAAATCGAGTTCTGTACCAAGCTGTGAATTCTGTGTACAGTTACACCCCAACTATTTATATATATTGTATTTTATTTTTGTTTACAGATGTAGGCAGTGGAGCTCTTACCTGCGTCTGGTTGACTGTGGGCATCAGCGAGTGCAGTGGAATGATCACAAACTTATCTAAGGACACAACAGAGATGAGAAAACATACCATTCTGGGACATGGACATCCTCTGTAGGCGGAGCTAGAATAAGCATTAGCAGACTATATAGACAAAAGTATTGGGACACCCGACCAAAATCTTTTGCCACGACGTTGGATTCAAACAATTGTATAGAAAGTCCTTGGATGTGGAACGGAGATCCAAATGTGTTTGAGCATGATGGTGCTCCTCTGCACAAAGCCATAAAAATAATGCTTTATATGGGTGTCCTACTATAAACTCCTGCATGGAGGACAAACGTGGAATAGGGCTGTAACGATTCCTCGAGTTACTTGAGTAATTCGAAAACAAAAATTACGAAGCACCGAGTTTCCCCACGGACCGTTATTATAGCCGCACCAACTGCTAAACTCTGGAGCGCTCTGGGGTTTCAGTTATAAACAGCCACTTTCCATGCAAAGGTTGTGCGCTTTAAATGAATGATACAATAATGAAATAGTTTTTCTTAAAACGTTTTTAAGTAATTTATTAGTACAAACTATCGAGGTCACGAGTATCGAAGTTCCACTGTATTTCTATTTACATTTTTATGTAATATGGTAATTAAATACACTACATTTACTAACAGTCTTGTGGCTGAAGGAATCTCACACAAACTTCCACAAAAATCGAGAGGAACATCTTCCCTGAAGAGTGGAGGTCACTATAAGAGCAAATGGGGACTAAGTGTGGAATGGGATGTTCAAATAGGTCAGGTGTCCACAAAATTTTGATCATAAACTGTTGCGAGTTGATATGAAGACGGAACAGCGAACTTACCCGATTTAAACATCTGGTCGGCCATGAACAGGTCATTCAGGCTGCTGATGTTGTCCCAGCCAGGCAGGAAGACCAAGATGGCTCCGTCCTTCAAACACACATTTGGAAAAAAAAATATGATTTATGATAAAAATCATATAAAAAAAACGATTGTTTACGAGGGGAACAGTGCATGCACAGAGGTATAAAAATGCCCAGGTGAACATCCAGCATCAGTGGGGTGCATGTTGTGGGTTAAACTGATCAAGTAGCAGCAGCTCAATGCATAAAATCCTACATACACATGTAATAAGTTTCAGATTAAATTCACATCAAAGATCAGAATAATGAAATCTCGATTGATGGGACTGTTGCAGGTGCACTGGTAGCAGTTTGAATATACCAGAAACCCTTTTGATCAGAAAGTTCGGAGAAGAATGGCGAGAAAGGAACCTGAAAGGAAAGATACGGTCGCTCAAACTACCAATATTTCCAACCCTGGTGAGCAAAAAAGCAACTCAGAACTCATGACTCCACCACTAAGAAGTGGATGAGTGACTAGTGGCCCAATTATACACCTGTTTTTTATATATATATATATATATATATATATATATATATATATATATATATATATATTTGATTGCTGCAAAAATCCATACCAATAGTTTTTCCGGGTTGCACACGTTGCTGGGGCGACTAAAATGTCTGCTGTCCTTACGAGAGCGGCCCCTAGAGGCGAATCAGTACTCAATATCAGTACTATCCCTTAAATACCAGATTTATATAGTACTTTTATTTGTTTACTGAAGGTATTTTGAGAACGTTTTCTTGGCTACTAATAAAAAATGACAGAGTGTCTCGGTCTACAGAAGACTACAACAGAATTCACTCCTGTCAGCTGACACAGGAATCTGAAGCTACAGCAGGAACTGGATCACGCAAGGATTTACTTATTAATCTCAATAAAGGAGGCGTGGCCTAAATGTGTTAATTTTAATAAAGGAGGCATGGCCTCTGTGCCCATCAGTCTCAGTAAAAGACTGAAGGGATTATTAAGTAAAACCCCCGCATGACAATCGAATCCACTGCTGCTTTGCTCATTGGTTAAAAAAAAAAAAAAAACGCATGTAAAAGAAAAACGGCATGTGGAATTAGCATGATTTCCCAGGCTGAGGTTCTGAGCACCAGGCCGAGGAGAGCCTCGATCGTCTCGCTTTCTCAACACACTCCTGTCTAGGGCTCGTTAACACTGCAGTCATGCTAAACAGACAGATTACTTCTTGTGAATTAAGTTAGAAAGGTGTGTGTGTGTGTGTGTGTGTGTGTGTGTGTGTGTGTGTGTCCTATATTTAGCAGCTCGGTGACGTTCGACTGGATATATTTAACCAGAGGAGAACGTGGCGAGAAAAACTTGTGTTTCAGCAAACCAGAGTTCATCTGCAAACCGTCGCTGATATTAAACCACTTTTTCTTTCATCAATAATGAAATAAATAGTTAAAACGTCTTCGAATAAATCGGATAGGACCGTCATGATGACGCAGAGAGAGAGAGAAACAGGAGTGAAAGAGAGAATGAAAAAATAACAGACAGGGGAGATTTAGCAAGAGAGACAAGAGCAACAAAGAGGTGGAGAGGAAGGTAAAAGGAAAGGGAGACAGTGAAAGAGACCGAGAGGGGGGAGACAGAAAGAAAGAGAGACTTTGAGACAGACAGCAAGAGAGAGAGCGAGAGAGAAAGAAAAGAAAGGGGAGGCAAAGAGTAAAATTTAAAAAGAAAAGAGACTCAGAGAACAAATGGGGGAGAGATAGAGAGACATAAGGAGAGCGATAGAGAGACACAAGGACAAAGAATGAGAGAAAAGGACCAAAGCGTGAGAGTATAAAAGAGAATGAAAGACTAAATGAGTGAGAGAGACAGATACAGAGAAAGAAAGACTGCAAAAGAGACAGATAGAGAGGTCAGAGAATGGGTAATTGTTAGTACACACACACACACACACACACACACACACACACACACACACACACACACACACACACACACACACACACACACACACACACACACACACACAGTTATGGTAGATGATTTCTGATTGTGTCATTTCATGGCTCTGAGTCTTAATTAACCAATCAGCACACGTGTCTCCTCACAGCTGGAGAGCATCACAGCATGTCACAGCCAATCAGCTCTCTCTCTCTCTCTCTCTCTCTCTCTCTCTCTCTCTCTCTCCTTCTCTCACCATCTCTCTCTCCTTCTCCCCCCAGCTCTCTCTCTCCTTTTTCTTCTCTATCACCTTCTCTCCCTCTCCATCTCTCTCTCTCTCTCCTTCTCTCCCGTCTCTCTCTCCTCTCTCTCTCTCTCTCTCCTTCTCCATCACCTTCTCTCCCGTCTCTCTCCTTCTCTCACCATCTCTCTCCTTCTCCCCAGCTCTCTCTCCTTTTCTTCTCTATCACCTTCTCTCCCTCTCCATCTCTCTCTCTCTCTCTTTCTCTCTCCCCTTCTCTCCCCGTCTCTCTCTCTCTCTCTCTCCTTCTCCATCACCTTCTCTCCCCGTCTCTCTCTCCTTCTCTCCCCGTCTCCCTCTCCTTCTCTCTCTCTCCTTTTCTCCCCGTCTCTCTCTCTCCCTCTCTCCTCGTTCCTGTTCTCCCTGTAATAAGGGTAAGAGCATTTTCATCCTCTAAACTCTGTTATTAGTGTCTCATGGTTACTTGTGACCATTTAGTGATCTAAATATGAACATAAAGAGGAACCAGTTCAGGATCACAAACAGTTAAAACCCAGTGACACTGCAGGAGGCTGGAGCTTAGATGTCTGAACAGAGCTATAGATCGAGCTATAAAGTAGGTAATTAGGTATCCAACTATCATTAGTGATCATGAATCTGGACCGCTTGACCACGCCCAGTCATTAGCAGACTCGGTGAGACTGCAGCGCTGCTTCATTTTCTACTAAACATCCGCTTCAGCTTGAATACGGCTCTTTGTTCTCTGGCGTTTCTCAGCACAGGAACGCGATACGGCCGATAAAACGCTGCATGGTTAAGCTGTTGCTGCGAACATCAGAAGGTAAACAGCCAGGGGGCAGCGCTCTGAAGTGCTCAGTGCACAACACACACTAAAAAGTGTTTGGGTTTTAATTACAATCTCGATTCAGCGCCTCCCTGAGTCAGGCAGAGAAACTCTACAAAGAGTACGAGGTAGACAGGAGACGAGAGATGCAGAGAAGACATGAGATGATGACTGAGGAAAAAAAGGGAAGAGATGAAACAATAAGAGGAGATGAGGAGAATGAGTTGAGGAGGAAAAGAAAAGCAGATAAGAGGAAAAGAGCAGAGGAGAAGAGGAAAAGAGAAAAAGAGAAGCGATGATTGAGCACCTGCTGATCAACCCTCATCTCATGCCAGTGTTTGTGCTTTATTAGAGTTCAATGCTGCACCATCTGCCTCAGTGCAGGTCAATCCATCATACACACACACACACACACACACACACACACCTTTTATACACTCGCATCTCTCACACATTGCTTCTTCTATGACAGTGTTCACAATTGTCTCTCTCACACACACCTTTTTACACTCGCATCTCTCACATACATACACACACACACACACACACACACACACACACACACACACACACACACACACCTTTCATACACTGGCATCTCTCACACACACACCTGTTATACACTCATCTCTCAAACAAACAAACACACACACACACACACACACACACACACACCTTTCATACACTCGCATCGCTCACACACACACACACACACACACACACACTCACGTCTTCATTCAGCACGATGTGGCGGATGAGTGCTACGATCAGCTCCAGGTTGATCTTGTCGTCCTCGTCCAACATCTCCAAAACTTCGATAGTGCTGTCGGAGAACCTGCCAATCAGAGAGCAACAAAGAGAGGAGGAACATCAGACGAAGTCACACTCAACACATCATCCACTAATCACATGCTAACCATGAAGCTGAGGTTCCTCAGAGGAGCATATCAGAGGAACCTCCAAGTCTGAGAATAACTCCACCTGTCAAACTGCACCACCTATCCAGTGTTATCACTGCTGGAGAAACATGAAAGGTCGTGTGTGTGTGTGTGTGTGTGTGTGTGACCTCTCTCGAAGTGTGCGAGCGAAACACGGCCAGCTCTCCTTGTATTCTTCTTCTTTCTCCAGCTTCTCAGGACGTACGTGTTGGCCGTTCAGGAAGCCCCTCCTGAAGCGAGGACGCCGATCGTGCTGCTGCTGCGGCCGAAACCTGCGACGTGAAGAGGATCCATAAAAACACACACCTGAAGTGCATCCACACAGGACATTCACACACACACACTCGCGCACACACACACTCTGATCTTTACAGAGAGACATTCTAGAATGATGAAACTACAGTTGAGGAGAAGAGATTAAAAAGAAATAAAGAAAAGACAAGAAGAGAGAAGGAGAAGAAGAAGAACGAGGATTGATGGGAAGAGATATAGAGAGTGGGCATCAGTATCTCTACTCCACCTCTCATCACTGACCCACTGACAGAGTAGCGGCGGCGGCGAGCGGATGGATGGATGGATGGATGGATGGATGGATGGATGGACAGACGGACAGACAGATGGAGACAGACGGATGGATGGATGGGGGGGTGGTTGGGTTGATGGATAAACATCCAGACATAAATGGGGATGGATGGATGAATAAATAAATGAATATAAAGGCAGACATGGATGGATGGATGGATGGATGGATATAAAGGCAGACAGAAATGGATGGATGGATGGATGGATGGATGGATGGATGGATGGATGGATGGATGGATGGATTGGATTGGATTGGATTGGATGGGATGGAAGAGACAGGCTGACAAACAGGTAGGTAGACAGATGAGACAGACAGACAGCAGCTGGAAAGCTGAACTTACCCAGTCATGTGGATCACATCCTCCAGCAGATACTCTTTGACAGGGAAGGTGTGTCCTGGAATGTGGACCATGGGGCAGTTATCTGCAGGAGGAGCAGTGAAATCAGCATGGTGTTATTGGGATGTTTCTCTGGTTAATGCTCAGTGTGTCTGTTCTCTCTCTCTCTCTCTCTCTCAGAGATGGGGGGATTAATCGGATGGGTAGTTTTATATCACGTCCTGCAGAGACGATTTGAATACCGCTGCTGATGGGAAGAGCGCGAGACGTTCAAATATAATTTATCATCATATAATTCACCAGGAGACGACGCTGCTCTGTGTGACGGCTCTGCTGGAAAAGAGGGAGAGAAATATTTACCCCGGATGGGGTATGGGGCAGGGCGTCTCTTCTCTACACTGGCTCACAAGAAACTTTTCATTATATTCATTATATTGAGCCGAATCGATGCGATAACTGAAATTCACTGTGTTTTCACCGTTCCAGCTTTCTGTTACCAACGGCAACCAGGTGAACCAGGACCCGAGCGGAATGAAGAGCCTCCGTGAGCCGAGCAGAAGAACTCACCGAAGTACCTGCTGAACTTCTCGGCGTTCAGCGTCGCGCTCATGAGCACCACCTTCAGCTCGTCTCTGTGCCTCAGCAGGTCCTTCACGATGGTGAGGAGGACGTCTGAGTGCAGACTGCGCTCATGGATCTCGTCCAGGACCAGATGACTGATGCTGGACAAACACCTGGAGCACAGAAACGTGTGTGTTTTACACAGTGGGAGAAATTTGTTAAAAAAAATATTTTATACTACTGCAAAGAAACAGATATGTTGATTTAAACCTGCAGCTAGTGTGTGTGTGTGTGTGTGTGTGTGTGTGTGTGTGTATGTGTGTGTGTGTGTCTCTGCACCCCTGCTGCAGGTCATTTGTCTCTTTTAAGGGCATTAAATGTAAGCGGAGTGTGTGCCAAGACAAACAATGAGGAACCTGGAGGTATCTCCATAAGCTTAAGTTAATTTCTGTGTGTGTGTGTGTGTGTGTGTGTGTGTGTGTGTGTGTGTGTGTGTGTGTGTGTGTGTGTGTGTGTGTGTGTGTGTGTATAATCTAATCTGCAACTCACTCTCTCTCACACACACACTGATGTAAGTAAGATCGGGACAGAGGAAAACACTTACGGATCTGAGCGCAGCCACTGAAGAATAATTCCCGTGGTACAATACAGCACCGAGCCTTGTTTCCGTGGCAACCGGCTGGTTTGCGGCAGCCACAGGACGAGCCAAAGACGAGTCGATGGTGTGACATAAAACGGGGAGAAAGAAAATGTTGACAAGCGTTTTATTAGAATTTTTGTTAAGGCGTGTTTGCGTTTTCTAAAAAAAAAAAAATTAACCATTACAGCTTTTGTTTTGGCTGGCTTCATTTCTCACACACTGCAGAAGACGAGAAAAGTTTGAGTAAAAGTTCTGATTTGCAGAAACAGAGGGGAGCGAAAGGACGAGGATGTGATTCGACTAAATTTTCCTCCAGCAGCTGCAGAACACATGAGTAAACAGGAGATTTAATTTACAAAACAAACACACAAGCACAGGCGGCAGTGTCTCACAGAGCGTCTTACAAAATCGCAAAGCGTCTCACGGAGTGTCTCAAAGAATCACAAAGCGTTTCACAGCGCCTCACAGAATCTCAGAGCAACGCGCAGAGCGTCTCACAGAGCATCTCACAGAATATCAGAGGAAAGCACAGAGCGTCTCACAGAATCTCAGAGTAACACGCAGGGCGTCTCACAATCGCAGAGCATCTTACGGAGTCTCCGAGCAACACGCAGGGCGTCTCACAGAGCGTCTCAGAATCGCAGAGCATCTCACAGAATCTCAGAGCACCACGCAGGCCATTTCGCAGAGCATCTCAGAATCTCAGAGCAACACGCAGAGCTTCTCAAAGCGCCTCACAGAATATCAGTGCACCACGCAGGGCGTCTCATAGAGCGTCTCACAGTGCATCTTATAGAATCTCAGAGCAACACGTAGAGTGTGTTACACAGAGCGTCTCAGAATCACAGCGCGTCTCACAGTGCATCTCACAGAGCACCTCACAGAATCTCAGAGCAACACGCAGAGTGTCTGACAGAATCTCAGAGCAACACGCAGAGTGTCTGACAGAATCTCAGAGCAACACGCAGAGTGTCTCACAGAGCGTCTCAGAATCGCAGAGCAACACGCAGAGCGTTTCCCAGAAAAACACTGTAGCAGTGTCAGAGTAACTCACAGAGTCTCTCACAGAGCGTAATGCGCAGAGCGTCTCACAGAATTTTAAAGTAACGCGCAGGGCGTGTCATGCAGGTCTCGCCAGGTTTACTCTAGAAAAACACCAGAAACACTGCAGATTTGCTGTGGAACTCGCGCTCCTGGAGCTCACACTAATTAATAACGTTTAGAAGCACACAGGAGGCTTCTCTGTCTGTCTCTCTCTCACACTCTCTACGTCTCTCACTGTCTCTCTCACACACACACACACACACACACACACACTCCGTCTCTCACACACTCTCACAAACCCCCTCCACGTCTTTCACAAACTCTCTCCATGTCTTTCACAAACTCTCTCCACATCTCTCACCGTCTCTCTCACACACACTCTCGACATCTCTTACTGTCTCTGACACACTCTCTCTACATCAGTCACTGTCTCTCTCTCACACACACACACACACTATCTCTACATCTCTCACTATCTCTCTCACACTCTCCCTATGTCTCTCACCATCTCCCTCTTTCTCACATCTCTTATTGTCTCTTTCTTTCTTCAACACACATGGTCTCTCTCTCTCTCTCTCTCTCTCTCTCTCTCGTCTCTCTCTCTCTCTCTCTCTAACACACTCTCTCCACGTTTCTCACCTTCCATCTTTCTTTGTTGCTCATCTCTCTGTTTTTCTTTCACTCTCTATACGTCTCTCGCTTTCTTTTCACATAGCGATGCAGTCTTATGATCTCTCCCTCTGTGTCACTGTCCATGTCTGTTACTTTTTTCTCACACTCTTTCATAGTCTCTGTTGTTCTCATTGTTGCTCATAGTCAATATTTATCTAGGTGTCTCCCTCTAAGTGTCCCCCAGTCTCTTTCTTCCAGTCTCAGTGTCTACCTCTCTCTTCTTCACCTCCTTCTCCTCCAGTCACTGTCTCTTTCTCCCCCGCTCCCTCTCCTCGTCATACGCTCGTGATGGATAGTTATGACCTAGGCAATAAAGTTA
Source organism: Silurus meridionalis (assembly GCF_014805685.1). NCBI lineage: Eukaryota > Metazoa > Chordata > Actinopteri > Siluriformes > Siluridae > Silurus > Silurus meridionalis. The sequence goes on along the minus strand of NC_060896.1, from coordinate 3,905,859 downwards.
AGGTGATCTTTAAGCCGAGTGGTTCACCATCCTCTTATCTCTGCGCTCATCCTTCACCACTGCCTCGTCTCTCTTTATCTACTGACGAGAGAAATCGTTTCCATTCATAAACCAGACGATCTGTGTGGAGCCGGAGTTCTCACTGCAGCCCGAGTGAGACACCACCTATTCTAATATTTATATTTATATTTATATTGATATATATATATATATACATATATATATATATATATATATATATATATATATATACATATACAGTGAGGAAAATAAGTATTTGAACACTCTGCTATTTTGCAAGTTTTCCCACTTAGCAATCATGGAGGGGTCTGAAATTGTCATTGTAGGTGCATGTCCACTGTGAGAGACATAATCTAAAAAAATCCAGAAATCACAATGTATGATTTTTAACTATTTATTTGTATGATAAAGCTGCAAATAAGTATTTGAACACCTGAGAAAGTCAATATTAATATTTGGTACAGTAGCCTTTGTTTGTAATTACAGAGGTCAAACGTTTCCTGTAGTTTTTCACCAGGTTTGCACACACTGCAGGAGGGATTTTGGCCCACCTCCACACAGATCTTCTCTAGATCAGTCAGGTTTCTGGCCTGTCGCTGAGAAACACGGAGTTTGAGCTCCCTCCTAAGATTCTCTATTGGGTTTAGGTCTGGAGACTGGCTAGGCCACGCCAGAACCTTGATATGCTTCTTACAGAGCCACTCCTTGGTTATCCTGGCTGTGTGCTTTGAGTCATTGTCATGTTGGAAGACCCAGCCTCGACCCATCTTCAATGCTCTAACTGAGGGAAGGAGGTTGTTCCCCAAAATCTCGCAATACATGGCCCCAGTCATCCTCTCCTTAATACAGTGCAGTCGCCTGTCCCATGTGCAGAAAAACACCCCAAAGCATGATGCTACCACCCCCATGCTTCACAGTAGGGATGGTGTTCTTGGGATGGTACTCATCATTCTTCTTCCTCCAAACACGTTTAGTGGAATTATGACCCAAAAGTTCTATTTTGGTCTCATCTGACCACATTTTAAAGGCAGACTAACAGGTCTTTGAGGGTCAGAATTCTAGTTGATAGACAGGTGTTCAAATACTTATTTGCAGCTGTATCATACAAATAAATAGTTTAAAAATCATATATTGTGATTTCTGGATTTTTTTTTTAGATTATGTCTCTCACAGTTGACATGCACCTACGATGACCATTTCAGACGCCTCCATGATTTCTAAGTGGGAGAACTTGCAAAATAGCATGGTGTTCAAATATTTTTCCTCACTGTGTATATTTTTATATATATATATATATATATATATATATATATATATATATATATATATATATATATATATATATATATATATATACACACACACACACACACACACACACACACACACACACACACACACACCATACAAACCCATCATAAAAATCATTTAAAGCATCATCACACAGACACTCACCTCTGCAGACGGATCTGATATCCGCAAGACTTCCCTTCTCCCACAGACTCCGCCCTCTCCGCCGCCACCCTCTCGGCTACCTGCGTGCGCACACACACACACACACACACACACACACACACACACACACACACATGACCCTCGTCGTCGCGACTAACCCCTAAAACAACTAAAACAGCGGTATGTAGGTCAGCGGAACTGCCGCACCGATATGGCGCTGATACGCCGGGGCTGTGTGCACACCACCCTGCAGAGAGAGCCCATGCCACGCCCGATGTAGTCGTCCAAGATGAACTGAGTGACCTGTGTGGTTTTGCCACAGCCGGTTTCCCGCTCACCACCACCACGCGGTTAGACTGGATCAGCGTCACCAGCTCCTGCACTCACACACACACACACACACACACACACACACACACACACACACACACACACACACACACACACACACACCCCCTCTCAGACACATACCTCATACTCTATACAAGTGTATGGACAGGACCAGGGATGCAAAATTGTGGGAACTTTCAAGACTGGAAACTTTCCATGGGAATTAATAGGAATATATGAGGGAAAATACAGGGATTCTTCTTTCTGCCTACTGACTTTCATTTCCCTTCACACCAGCACATACCTCCACCTCTCCTGTCCATCACCACTGCAAACTGGAAAGGGCTCAGAGCCAATCCTTGATGCAGTCCAACCTCCACCTTGAACCAGCCTGTCATTCCTACTGTACACTTCACTGCTGTCACACTGTCCACATACATGTCCTGCACCACCCTCACATACTTCTCTGACACACCTGACTTCCTCGCAATGCAACTCATTCTGACCTTCTCTATACTTCTCCATCAACATCCTCAAAGCAAATAATGCGTCCGTAGTGTTCACAGATGGTCACCTCTTCTCTCAGGCTTAACAGGAATCAATAAGAATATAATAATAATAATAATTATTATTATTATTATTATTATTATTATTATTATTATGTATTACACATTGTTATTTTTAATGTTTTGGAAAGAAGAATCTTACACTCATCAAGTCTGCATTTATTTGATAAAAATTCAAAACGAAACACTGTGGAATAAATATAAAGAAAAATGTATAATTTCTACTTACAATTAACTCAGTCAGAAATGTCCTTTTTAATCTGTATTAGTTAAATAAATTTTAACTAATGCATGTTAGCTAATGACCAAACAAGAGGTTTGTATATGATACGGTTTATACACATTTCCTCAAATTTATAATTCATTCTTGTAAATTCCTCAGAATATGGCCAAAATTCCCCAGATCAAGTTCCCATGGAAAGTTTCCGGAAATTTTATATGATTTTTTTGTTCTTAATGAATACGTTTTTCAGTTCATCTGTGATGCTACAGGAGTAAAATATGAAGGTGAGATGATGATGGTAGTAGATATACAGTAAGTGTGAGATGATGGTAGTAGATATACAGTAAGTGTGAGATGATGATGGTAGTAGATATACAGTAAGTGTGATGATGATGGTAGATATACAGTAAGTGTGAGATGATGGTAGTAGATATACAGTAAGTGTGAGATGATGATGGTAGTAGATATACAGTAAGTGTGAGATGATGATGGTAGTAGATATACAGTAAGTGTGAGATGATGGTAGTAGATATACAGTAAGTGTGAGATGATGATGGTAGATATACAGTAAGTGTGAGATGATGGTAGTAGATATACAGTAAGTGTGAGATGATGATGGTAGTAGATATACAGTAAGTGTGAGATGGTGGTATAAAGGTGAGGAGTGAAGATGTGAATGTTACCTCTCTCATATTGTAGGACGGCAGCTTCTCTCTGAACATCTGAAACGATACACACAGCTCAGTAATCATTCATTATCTGAGGTCAGTGATCGAAAAACAAACACAAAAAAAGAATTTTTTCTCTCTTTCCCTCTTTCTCTCTCTCCTTCTCTCCCCATTTGTTCATTTCTCTCCTGCACCTTCTCTCATTGCCTTCTTTCCATCTCTCTCTCTCCCTCAATGATTCTTTCCTCATGCCCTATCCACCTCTTTTTCTACCTCCTGCCCCTTCACTCTCCCTCTCCTTTCTGCTCTTTCCTACTCTCTCTCTTCCCTTAATCTCTCTCGGCCCTCTCGCTCTTTTTCCTTTCTTTCCTTCTGCCTCAACCTCGCTTACCCCTTTTCTCTCTCCTTCTTTTTCCTTCCTCTCTAATTCTCTCCCTAGTGCCTACACCTGCTCCCTCCGTCCCTCCCTCCCTCTCACCAGCATGTCCAGGTATTTCGAATTCTGTCTTTTGCTCTGAAGGTCTTTTTCCAGCTCTTCATCTAGTGAAGGATTTCGACTGATCTCCTGCACCAGGTACTCAAGATCTCGATCCACACGCTTCTCCCTGACGCTGGTCATCAGCTCCGGCTCCTCTTTCTCCACCTTCACCTTCACAGACTCCATTTTAGCCACTTTCATCGTTTGCTGCAGCTCCTCTGGAGGATCGTCGCCGTCAAAGTAGCTGAAGAGAAAGTCGCATGGTCATGTTTCAGCAGTGAAGCTCACGTGGGTGAGTGGGATAGAGCAGGGTTACGGTTAGTAAGCTCACCTGTGGCCGCTCGGTTCCGGTTTGGGCTGCCGGTACTGGAAGCCGGAGTCACGTGAGGGTTCTCTCTGGACTGAATTCAGCAGCTGTGTGATGCGCTGCTCTCGCGACTCGTCCATCTGAACCACGGCTCTCTGAAAACAGAAAGAGAAAAATTTTAACAATGTTGGCAAAAGTATTGGGACACCCGACTTCTCCACCTGCACCTGGTTCTTGTTTGATAGTGAAGTCTGAGGCACACGATTGCACGAGATGTTTTTCGATGTGGTGCATTAAAAATATCCCTTCACTTAAGAGCTAATCGCAGCCCCACACGTGTTCGAGAAGCCAGCTTCATGAAGACATGGGTTGAACTGGAAGATCTCTTGCTTTAAAGCTCCAACCGTATTGAGATAAACGGAATGCTGACTGCACAGCAGACCTCCTCACCTCACCTACATCCGTACCTTACTTTAATAAAGCCATTGTAGCTGAAAGAGCACAAACTGCCACAAAATCCAGTAGGACAACTTCCCAGAAGAGTGGAGCTTATTATAATAGCAAATGGGGACAAAATGTGGAATGGGGTGTTTAAAAAGGACAAACACGGGTCTTATGCTCAATGCGTTATTAAAACCTGGACAGAAAGTGGAGAACCATCGACTTTGAGAAAGGAACCTGGTTAGAAAAAAACACGTTTTTTAAACAATAAAACTCACGGCTATGTTGAACAGTGAAAATGGAAAGTGGAAACCATTAGGATTGCTGTAATGGTTGTGTGCTGGTGTTTTTATTTAGCAGGGATGAACATGCAAAGTTTGATTTAATGGTATCTAGCTGATGGTTTGTAATGGTATCTGTAGTGGAAACCATTAGGATTTCTCTAATGGTTGTGTGCAAGAATCTTTTTTGAGCAGGGATGAACATGTAATCTTTGCTTTGGTTACCAGATGATGGTTTGTAATGGAATAGGTAGTGGAAACCATTAGAAATTCAGGCTGGTGTTTTTTTTCTTTTAGCAGGGATGCACTTTGCTTTAATGGCGCCAGGCTGATGGTTTGTACTGGTATGTGTAGTGGAAACCATTAGGATTTCTGTAACGGTTTGGTCTGGTAGGTTTTTCAGCAGGGATGAACATGTAAATATTTGAGATGATCTATTTGTAGATATTGTAGTAAAGCTGCTCACCGACTTCCTCTCGTCCTCTGCGCGTTTCTGTCCCCCCCGTTTGGCGTACCACAGTCCGATCTCTCTGCCTTTCAGGTGCGGCGGGTGTCTCCCGCGGCCTCCTCCGCCTCGATGCTGCTCATCCCCGGCATCCCAGTCGGAGCTCCATCGCTCTCCTCCTCCGCCTCCACCACGTCCTCCTCTGCGGCCGCGTCCTCTCCCATAACCAGAACTCATAGCGGAAACCTACACTGGGTCTTATTCAGCGCTGCTCTGTGTCTCAGACATCAACACAACAAACGCCGCTCAAATTGAACACAAACAAAAAACGTTTTTATTTATAATTCAGATCTTATTCCATGTGACCTTCAGCCCCCAACTACATCTTACATATAAATAAAATAAACCTGAAATGTGCACACGCGAATTCACCAACGTTTACGAATTAATCACAAGCCGGTTCCCTGGCGCACAAAAACAACGTCATCAATCTTCCTGGTCCTGGCGACGTCTGATGACGAACTGGCGCGTGATTGGCTCGCGCTTTTTAATTTCTTCACAGTGCCATAGTCTTGTGTTTCAATTTTACTGCTAAACATTCGGATTCATAATTAAATAATAAGTGTAAATGGAGAATAGAGATCTTTTTATTTATATGCATTTCCACACAAAAAACTGTTTTATGTTGACTGGCAAAACCAGGTCAAAAACATACATAGGTGCAGTTCATAGGCCCACAGACCCATAATCAAAAAGTTTTAAGAAAGTACTTTATTTATCTAAGTTTTCTCACTATCACCTTTAAAATAGTCCTTTTGCACAGCAATAAAGTGCTCCCAGCATTTCTGTCACTCCTGCACTGGGCCCTAGACGTCTTCTTTTCGAAGTGTGTCATGCACATTTTTGCGGATCTCCGCAATGGTGTCAAAACGGTGACCTTTTTAGCTGGATCATAATCTTTGAGAAAATGGCAAAGTCCGCAGGAGCTGAATTTGGCGAGTAGGGTGGGTGCGGAAATCATGGATCATGTCTGATCATGTTGTTTCCAGTGAGAAATTCACGTGTGAGGAAGAGCCCGGTGACAGAGTGCCCATGTGTTCAGAATAGCATCAGCTGCAGAGTTTCCGATGTACACAAGACGATATCTTTTGGCACACTGACTTATGAAGGCTGGTGCTCCCTGTGACTGTGCATGCAGCCTTGTGCTGCCATCTGTTGGAGTGTTACAAATCTAGTCTTCAAACGTTTTTGATACCACCTCGTTCTTTTCCAAACTGTTACCAAAAAAACTGTAGGCTCTCAATTGTACAGGACGTCTTTAGATGGCGCTATAATAAAATTTAGCATTCGCTTGAACTTATTAACACAAACCTGTTCCAGCAAGGCGATGCTCCTGTGCACAAAGTGAGCTCCTTGAAGATCTGGTTTACATGCTTTGGAGAGGAAGATCTTGCTGCTATAGAGCTCTGATTTCATTCCTACTGAACACCTTTGTGATGAATGTGAACGCTGACTGCACCCCAGGTCTCCTCACCTACACGAGTACCTGCCTTTAGTAACACCCTTGTAGCTAAACACAAATATCCATAAGCACACTCCAAAATCTAGTGAAACATCTTCCCAGAAGATTGGAGGGAATTATAAGAGTGAATTGGGACTAAATGTGGAATGCAATGCGAAAAAAATCACATACCGTACTTATGACCAGGTGACCCAATACTTTTGGCAATATAAATATTGTATAAATTTTGACAATAAATATGTATTCAATTATTCCCAATAGTCTATTCTCTTCAGTTTATAGGTTTTCTCGCTGTAACACTGCTTTCAATAGTGTAGGTTTCTATTACAGTTTCTATCCAATCAGATTTGAGCCATCACATCACATGATGCCGGCTTCAGGCGTTCAGAATCAGCAGTGCGAGTGACTGCATTGTAGCTTAATTTTGAAGGATGTTGCTTTAACCAATCAGATTGCGAGTTGGCGACTTCGGGACCATCTAGAAGACATCCAGTAGCATAGACGTTCGCATACTTTGATTGGATGGTCAGAAAGTGCACTAGTCAGAGCTGGTAAACCACATCCATAGCAAACTGCACAAATTTCAATATATTCATGTGGATTTAATAGCGTTTTTATTTAAATATTATTTTGTCATTCCACAATGGCTAACACAAGAGAGGAAATTGATTTGGACGCAAATACACAATAAGGACATTTATAACACAGACTTTTGAAGAACAGCTGAATATTGTGAGGAAAGAAACAGTTGCCAAGCTTTTTTTTAAGCGTTTTCTTTCCTGTAGAATTTGCACAAAAACAAACGATTTGCCTTCATTTCAAATCCCGAGATAAACCGTAATGCACAGAGAAAAAGCACAGAAAACTCAAACTAATATCGATGCTTCTGCGAGAGATGATGTACGTGATGTTAGAGGTGCTGCTGTGGCTACAGTGAAAGGAGACTAGTTAAATTGTGTTCATTGGGTTTCTTGCGTTGACATTCAGTCTCGCTGTATGAGATTCCCGTCTGTGATGCAGCGCTTTGTTTTACTGCGTTTCTCTACAATACTGATGGATTCTATCATATTTTTTATAAGAATAATAACAACTTTTTATTCTTCCGATCTGCAACGTGAAGGAATTTTCACTCACAAGTTACATCTCTCTTTCCCATTCCAAACCTGAAGGTGATTATTATCCTATAACAATTTTTTGGTGAAATGTTTTATTCCTCTTATACTACTGAGATTTAGTAATATGTGGAAACAAATGTCAGGTCGTCCCTTTAACTGTTAATAGTTACATATAATGTTGCGATGACAAGTTCCTTTTACTTACTTCCTTTCACTCCTTTTACTTTACCGCCACTTGTGTGGGAACGACCGTTTATAGCTGCTATAACGCTATAATGCAGCTATAAACAGTCGTTCCCACACAAGTGGAGGTATTACTGATAAATGAAGAAATAAAGAAATAAATACACAGCTTGTCATTAATGAGAATCCAGAAACATGACCACAATGACACTTTGCACTTCATCAACAAAACCTCCTTGAACCTTCTCTCTAGAGCAGGAGTCACCAAGCTTTTTAAAACCGAGAGCTACTTCTTGGTTACTGATAAATGTAAAGGGCTACCAGTTTGATACACACTTCTGAAATAACAAATTTGCTCAATTTACATTTAATTATTAATTATTATTAATAATTAATGATATTAAACTATGTGAAGACACTGGTCATGTTAATGATTTCTCACATTCATTATCAACAATGATTTAGGTAGGAAGGTTGAAACATAAATATCAATATGCAAAACTTTATTTCTATAAATCTCTGCTAGTATTTACTTTTTCATATGATCCCTTCTACAACATTTTCACCAGCCACTAACACATTTTTAACAAATCGTGCACTACGTTGCATCATGTTTGTACAGATTATCAATTACATGTAATGCAGCATGTGTTCATCGTTTCAGGAGAGCTGGAAGAGTTATCACGCCTGACCACCGGTTTGTTTGCTCGCTAAAAACCCATAATAGCAAAACAGAAGGAATAAGAAGTACAACATATTCAAAGAGTCACAGCCTCACCAGGAAAATAAATTAGAATACATGAATGTATTATTTAAGCAAACATTTCCTTCAGAATATAAGACTCCTCTGGGGTCCGACATGCAGCCCAGGGGGCATCTTCTACCTCAGAATAATGTTAGCAAAGCCAGAATGATGTGTTTCTTGCTGTGATTTTAAATAGTAAATTAAATGTGCTAGATATTCATACCACTGCATTGATTATTTAAAAACTCCAATTAACTAATGAGTTCTATTTTCATTCTGTCTTTTTTCTGTTTATTATCAAAATCCCATTCCATCCATGTTTCCTCAAAAGGGATACACTCCCTTCTGTGTCTGTTTCCATGCTAACCTCCGACTAGCTCATTAGGGATCCTGACAGGAATTTCTGTAACGCTTCCTGTGAAAGCATGAATTCCCAACGCCACACTGCGCCTGGGTGTGAATAAGTGTGTGAAATGTGTTTTTTTTTATGCATCCGCAAAATCCGTAATATACGGATTTGTGTGTTTCACTGGATTTCTACAGGAATAAAGGTTGCTTGTGGTTTAAAGGTCAGCGCGTGCATTTCCTCAGGAAAACCTCTCATAAGCAGGGAGTGTTATGAAAGACCACGTGAATTTTCCATTCAGTGGCTCAAAGCAGCTCTCACTTTACACGATTTATTACATACAGAGGAAGTTGTGCTATGGGCTAATACTCTGACATGTTTATTATAGCCTTATGTAATTATACCTCAGCTTACTTTGGGCTAAGTGCTAGCAATATGTCAACGTGTCAACTCAGGAAATAAACATGGAGTTTGGGATTTTAAGATGTTTTGCAGAAAGAAATGAGGGTAGAGAAGAGTGGAGAATGCTTTAACATTCATTAGACCATTAGATATAAAACAAAACATTATATATATATTGGTATAAAGGAGACAGATGCCTTCAGCAGTCTGTCCCATGACTGTAGCTGTGCGATCATGTGTCTCTGCCCTGCATACAAAAAAAAAATCCCCAACTCTTCCCCCCATCTGTGTTTAGTGTCAGGTCTGCAGGCGTTTGTCCTGATGTTCAAGCTCTAATTGGTCCATATTTACCCTACCGGCCCCTCTGTTAAATCCAGGAGGTTATATCGAGCGTTAATTGGGTGGTTCTGAACGCTGGCTTTCTCCTGGGATGAGAGGGGAGTTAATTAGAAGTCCGCAGGACCTGGAGGTAAAGACGACACTGGGAAACAGAGTGCAGACGTAGCGCAGAGCTCGATTTAGCAAAGCTCAAGACGGCATAATGAAATATTCATCAGATCTTTAAAGCGACAAAGCAGGCCCCGTTAATGTCGTCCCCTAGAGCGTTTGAGACCCATTTATTTTCTGACTTTCGAAATGGTTCACTGTCCTTCTCAAGGGAGAAGATCTAAGATTTGTATATTTTTCCTTGTGGATATGTGTTTAAGTCATGTATCTGCAGGAACACCAAGTTGGTAAGCTTCTGGTTGAGGCAAATGAAGGATTTGTGGTAAAATATAGTATATACTGGAGTTGTTAGGCAGCAATGTTACTCACCACACAGCTTCCTGGTTTGATCTCGAGCTTGGGTTACTGTTCTTGTTCTGTTCACACTGGTTATAAAATGTTCTACACGTGTGTAAGTGTGTGGGTGTGTATATATGTGTTTAGCTAAAAATAAATCCAGATCTATTTCAGCTTTACTGTGAATTCTTATGTAGTTTATATTTAAATCCTTGTGAATGTAGAAGACCTGATGATGTGCATGGGTACAGAACTAAGGCCATAAAGTGTGAGGGAACTCTGGGTGCACTCACACACGTCACTGTAGCCAAATGACTCAGTGGCGCTGGTAAAAGCCTGACAGTCGCCCTTGTCATCGTTTTTGTTCCTTTTGGATCTTTTCTCACAGTAAAACCATCTTGAGGCTCAAACTACATGACAAGCTGTCCTGCTTAATACGTTCCCTCCCCGAACTCGTGCGGTAATTGCCAACGATGTCAATCTTTCGACTCCTCTTCCACACTTTTTGCCGTCTTTTTCCTTCTATTAGTGGTTTTGAAGGGGCTTTCAATACAAGTTAGAGTTGATTGTGCAAAGGAGGTGCTGAATGAACCGATGTCCGAAATCCAACTGTGTCCTGAAACCAAACATTATTTTAAGTCAGAATACCCCATCTCTGGTTTATATACCATATATGTAGGGCTTTCTTCATTCGCAGTGGCAGTTTGACACTGTATATTTTTTACTACTTCATTTTGTGTAAATTTAGGTTCCCTGGTGGTCTAGTGGTTAGGATGCTGCGCTCTCACTGCTGCGGCCCAGGTTCCAACCCCAGCCACTTTCAGTGCCGGTCCCAAGCCCGGATAAATTTGGGAGGGTTGAGTTAGGAAGGGCATCCAGCGTAAAGACGTGCCAAATCAAACATGTGGATTCTGTCCATTTAGTGGTGTGAACGTGAGCTAAAACCTGGTCCTCTTGAAAACGGTGGTCTTGCATCCAAGCGAGATGTGCTCCATATCATGTGTGTCAGTTCAAATCATCAAATACCTAACTGTTTCAGGTTCCATCATGGTGTGGAGAGGGTTATTATTGTTAGAGGAGGAAGCAGAACATCATACAGATACAAAAAAACCCTGACTTTCATACAATCATACAAAAAAAACCCCAGAATTTCCAGAAGCACTGGAGCACTGTAATGATTCTGTTCTTAACGTGAGTACTTGCACTGAGAGCATCACGAAAAAAAAAGGGTCTGCGTGAATGAGACAAAAATCTTCTTTTGTGAAAATGGCTCCTTTCATGCGTACGATTTTGTACGTCTGCGTGATGAGGAGACTGATGTGCTGCTTCTCGTATGAAGCTTCTTTAGAATTGAGCTCGAACGCAATCATGAATTATGAATAGAAAGAAATGTGGAAGCAATGTTCAGGAATAAAGAGAGAAAACAGGATGAAATATGGAGGAGAATATGGAGCGAGTGTGTGAGAGAGAAAGAGATAGAATGAACCGGTGATGTGTTTGCTGGAGAGAGGTGATGGCCAACTCCCATAGGTATCTCTGTCTCAATCTGTTTCTCACACACACACACACACACACACACACACACACACACACACACACACACACACACACACAGCTGTTAAAATGCCAGATACTCTCGGACTGACCTGGATGAATTTCTCCTTGGCGATGCAACCTACATGCTGAATATCAGCAGTAATGATCCAGAATGAGCTTTAAATGGCTTCTAGGCTGCACATTATACTACACACTGAGTGGGCAAAAGTTTGTGGACACCTGATTATATGATTTTCAACATCTCATTCCTTATTTAGGCTCCATTTGCTCTCATATAGTTCACTCTTCTGGGAAGATGTTTTTTAGATTTTGTGGAGATCTGGGTGTGATTTTAATCAGCCACAAGGTTGTTAGTGAAGTCAGGTACTGACTGGAGGAGAGGTGAGGAGGCCTGGGGTTGAGGCCATCTCCCAAACCATCTAACCTGTTGTCATGCTGGGACAGGTTTTCCTAGTTCAAGAGAAAATGTAATCCTAATGCACCAAAGGCATCCTATATCTCCTAATAGGAAGTGGTAGCTGTTGGCCCTTCTAATCGGAAGGTCATAGGTTCAAATCTCAGGACCATCAAGCTTCTGGGTTTTAACCCTTAATTGCTCAGCTGTATAACTAAGATAACTGTAATTCGCTCTGCATAAGGACGTCTGCCAAATGACATAAATGTAAATGTGTACAATTGTGTTGTAGACTTTGGGGAAGAACCATTCCTTGGACTTAAAAATAAATAAATAAATAAATAAAATAATAGATTTGTCCCAATACTTTTGGCCATACAGTGTTAATAAATGGTGTGAAGGTGACACTATTGTAAATTTTTTTTTTTTTTGTCACTTGTCATTTCTTTTCACTCTGCGGCATTAATTATTTCACATGCGACACCTACACATGACAGTTCTTCAGATCGAGTTCTTCCTCACACTTTAACGCACGATTAATCACAATGTCCTTTCTTTACTCATAAAAAAGAGAAATAAAAACAAAATGTATTTTTAATCACAACGTTTATTTTGCGCCAAAGTGTCAAATGAAGCACCAAAATTCGCCATGGTGCGCACATCCGGCAGTTAAAACCGTCCGTGTGGAAACATAGCAAAAGATCCCTTTGGTGTCCTGATGATTTACGTAATTAAATCACCATCATTACTTAAAAACATTTACAAGGATATTTTGTCTTCATGCTCAATGTTGAGTTTGGTTTCACTAATAATGAACATACATTTGCATAAAGCAGCCAAATTTGTCTATGCGCATGTTGATTAGAATATTAAAAAACGTGAAAAGTATTAATTTAATGTACATTTAGAACGGATAAAAAATGTGCAGTTAATTTGCGAATAAACTTGAGTTAACTCATGACAGTTAATTTGATTCATTTTAATGAATAAATATTTTAATCAATTGGCAGTCCTAGAAAAATCATGTCTTTATCATACATTACATATATACCCCGATCAGGCGTAATATTATGACTTTATAACATTATGAGCGGTGAAGTGAATAACACTGATTATCTCTTCAACATGGCACCTGTTGATATATTAAGAAGCAAGTAAACATTTTGCCCTCAATAATTTGTGACGTCTAGACGTCTGGGTCAGAGCATCTCCAAAACTGCAGCTCTTGTGAAATGTTCCTGGTCTGCAGTGGTCAGAATCAAAAGTCCTCCAAGGAAGGAACAGTGGTGAACCTGCGACAGGGTTGTGGGCGACCGAGGCTCATTGATGCACGTGGGGAGCGAAGGTTGGTCCGTGTGGTCCGATCCAACAGACGATCTCCTGTATATCAAACTGCTGAAGAAGTTCATGCTGTTAAAGATCGACGGGTCAGATCTGTTCTGGCAGCGAAAGAGGACCAACACAATTTCCGGCAGGTGGTCATAATGTTATGCCTGATCAGTGTATGTCTCACAGAGTTCTCAAATTTGGTTGGCATTAGTGTAATATATCTGAGCAAATCTCTCAGACCGTAAGTTCCAGCTGTAACATAAACACCAGTGTATATTTTAATGCACTTATTCTAATGAGGGGTATTGTTTCTATAGTAACAGCTCGTAGGGGACTATGGGGTCTAAAAATGGGTTTTGAAAATGTGGTGTTGGTGAGTAAATACAAATTGTTGATGGTTTTGTTTAGATGTTTTTATTGGAGCTTTATGGGAGGAGTTTTAAGTATCAGTGTGTTGCAACTGTTACAGTACAAAGTTTCCCAGCACAGAGACATTTCCCAGCACAGAGACGTCTACAGGACAGAGGAGGTACTGGGAAAATCTGCATTTCTTTGAGAGAGGGAGGAAGTTAAAAATAGATAGATAGATAGATAGATAGATAGATAGATAGATAGATAGATAGATAGATAGATAGATAGATAGATAGATAGATAGATAGAGAAAGAGAGGAGAGAAGGAGAGAAGGGAGAGGGAGGAGAACAGAGAGCTGGAAAGGGGAGAGAGAGAGAGACAGAGAATGAAAGAAGGAGAGGAAGAGAGAGAACAGTTGAGAGTGAGACAGAGAGTGGAAGAGTGTGTGTGTGTGTGTGTGTGAGAGAGAGAGAGAGAGAGGAGGGGGAGGAGGACAAAGAGATGGAATGGGGGAGAGAGAGAGAGACGGAGAATGAAAGAAGGAGCAGAAGAGAGAACAGTTGAGAGTGAGACAGAGAGTGGAAGAGTGTATGTGTGTGAGAGAGAGAGAGAGAGAGAGAGAGAATGAGATACTAGTAAAACCCAGACAGTTTATTGTAACTATAAAATAAGTGATAGAAGGAAGTATTCAGGCTGCATCCCTCCATCTCTCATGCAATCTCAGGACACTGTGTGGTTCTGTAGGAGGATTTGTCCAAGAAATAACCAGACATATGAGACACTTGTAAGATTCATTATCATCAAATAAATCTTTAATGAATGAGGACATTCAGCCGGACAAAACAAAAAAAACTGTCTTTCCTCTTTTCCTGCTTGAGAGAAGTAAAGCGGCTCACTGTAAAACAAAGCGCGTGAAGAAGCCACTGTGGGTGAATGGAGCAGATACAGATCAATGATCCTCCTGTTCGACCTCAAAGCAGCAAATATTTAACTTAGCTTTATAACATATACTTTATTATAATGAAGAGTATATCACAGTGTAGAGCAGATGGCACTAAGCATCATCTTTCCTCTCCTTATTTCCATCCATTAAAATCCATTAACATCGCTACACTATATGGACAAAAGTTTGTGAACACCCGAGGAGGAGTTTTGTATGTGCTTTTGGAACGTTCCATTTCCACATTTAGTCCCCATTTGCTCTTATAATGAGATCCACTCTTCTGGGAAGATGTTTCGCTAGATTTTTGGGAGGTTTGTGCTCATTCGTTCACGCTTACATCTTCAGTGAAATGACGCGAAGTTCTTGAACTTCAGTAAATTGCCCTGTGTGCCGAAAAACGAGTGCTTCCTCATACATAGACATCGTGCTGAGATCTAGCAGGCTAGGGAGTGAGTGTGTGTGTGTGTGTGTGTGTGTGTGTGTGTGTGTGTGAGAGAGAGAGAGAGAGAGAGAGAGAGAGAGAGAGAGAGAGAGACAGATATTCTGGCAAAAAAAACAAAAAACATAAATCCACAAACGCACATGGCAGTAAGCATAGTGATAGACAATCAGAATACTGATACGCACAAAGCAACGAATAACACACACACACACACACACACACACACACACACACACACACACACACACACAGGATGAATCATTGAGTAAAACTAATCGTTTGATTGAGGTCCACAGTCACTTTTTAGTATTCCAGTTTCCCGTATGACCTGAGTCTGAGCTTGAATACTAACAATATTTACACTTAGTGCCTTATCTACTCTCACCCTCTTTCTCTCACACACACACACACACACACACACACACACACACCACACACACACACACACACACAGCTCTCAAAACATAATATGCTCTGAACATTTCTGATGCGGTTTCAACACATTGACAGGCTCAAGGACATCTGCTGCTGAGAGCTGGAGGGAATATTAAAGCGGAGACGTTCTCCATCGCTCCATCTGCTTATCTAGAACCTTCCTTTACACCTTCACGGCTTTAAACTGTCATGGTGGCTCTCAAAACATCACAGCCTATTCTATTCAGGGTTCTGATCCCACAACCCCTTTTCTTTCCACTAATAACCTCCAATCATTATCAAATCTGGGGGAACACTTGAAGGTTCCATGTAGAACCCTGGCGCTGAGTCTTCTCTCAGAAAGTGCACTAAACTAATCAGTGCTTTTATTAAACAAAACAAACAAAAAAAAACAATATAGAACTTTTAAGATCTCCTTGATCCAGGTAACAATGTTTAGCTATTTAGCTATAATGGTTACATTATTTAGCTATTAAGCTATCCACGTTGCAGTGTTTAGCTAGCAAGTAATATAGGATATAGTGTTTAGCTAGCTCGTTATATATAATACAGGGTTTAGCTAGCTAGTTATCCAGGTTACAGGGTTCACTTAGCTAGATATATATATATAATATAGGGTTTAGCTACCTAGCTATCCAGGTTACAGGATTTAACTAGCTAGTTATCCAGGTTACAGGATTTTGCTAGCAAGCTATCTAGGTTACAGGGCTTAACTAGCTAGTTATTTATAATACAGGGATTATCTATCTAGTTATCCAGGTTATAGGGTTTAGCCAACAGGATACACTATATGGGCAAAATGTTGTGGAAACCTGACCATAAGATTGGTGTGTGCTTTTTTGAACATCTCTTTCCACGTTGACTCCCCATTTACTTTTATAATTAACCTCCACTCTTCTGGGAAGATGTTACTCTAGATTTTGTTGTGGAAATTTGTGAGATTCATTCAGCCATAAGGGTGTTAGTAAAGTCAGGTACTGATGCAGGTGAAGTGAGTAGGCCTTGGGTGCTGTCAGCTTTCACATTCATCCCAATAGGGTTGAGGTCAGAGCTTAATAACAGTAGATCTTCCATATCTTCCAACCCATGTGAAGCAGATCTTCATGGAGTTGGTTTTGGGAACAGGGGCATTGTCATGCTGGAACAGGTTTGGGTCTCCTAGTTAAAGTAAACGGAAAATTCTATGCTACCACATCCAAAGACATGTATACAATTGGGTGCCTTCAGATTTTGTGGTAATATTTTGGGGAAGAATTTACTTTTGGAGGCCATTTACTGTCCATATATTTAAAGATCTGTAATTTCTTCACCAAGGGATCGATCCTCAATAATCCTCAACCAAGGATAAAGTGCTCACTAAAGACCAATAAACAAATTGAATTAACGCGAATGGAATGCTAATGAAATCAATAGCTGCTTTTTAAAAAAAATAATTAAACATTTTTCAATGAAACTGAAATTTTCCCCCGGGTGTGTATAAAAGCCTGTATTTTTCAGCCTGCTGCATCGTTTCCAAATCTGACCACGTGAAAGGCTTTTCCCAGGCCGCCATATAACCTCCGGGGTGATTCTGTGTCGCGTTGTCATCTATGAGCCTCGTGCATCATGCAAAATTACGTTATTGATTTGGGAAAAGTGGGCCTTGGAGCTGTTTTTGAGGACAGAGGTCTGTTTGCACTAATGACACCAGAGTGGTAATCAGAAGAGCTGGGAGAATTCCCAAAGGCCTTCTCTTCTTTCATGCTGATTAAAATAGGCTAACAACATTACATTTAGGGAAGTGGCTTTCAGTAAACAGGCTCTTATTGTTTCCTGTATATGTACCCAGAGACACTCTAATGGACTGTAAACATCAGACACATCCGCGAAATCATCTCTCTTTCCTTGCATTTAGGTGGTACAAAGAAAGAATAAAGACCAGCCTGATTACTGACAAAACAAGAACTAAATCAAAGCTAACAACAGTGTAGACATACAAGCTTGTATACGTTCTGCTTTTTCACGTTAGGTGTTCTGGATTCACATTGAGAAAAGAAAAGACAGAAAAACGCATGATATATGAGAATCATTGGCTGGATTAGCATGCTAGCAAAACCTACTGAGAACGCATCAGCTTGGGAAGCAAGCAGTTGTGTACCACGTTCAGGGTGAGGCGAAAACAAACACTACATACGTCCATTCGTTCTAAAATTACATCACATCATTTGAAAGCCTGTTGAACGTCTTTCGGCGTGATGTATGCTAAGGCCCTGACTTATTTTGACTAGCATGAGGTTGTTTTGGTATAATTTATTCGATTACACTTGTAAGTAAAGGATGCTACAATGCACATTTAAGCCACAAACAGACAGACACCAAAACCCACAGGACAGCTACTGACACAGAAGTGGCACTGGCAAACCATAACAGCGTAAAAGGTAAAAGCATGTAGTGATTTTCTTCAATCGCAGATCTGCTGTAAAAAGGTCTTTGTTTTGTTATTGTAGTCTGATAGAGGTCCCACCTGAAAACTCTGTCAGGTTTTATATAGTTTCCAAAGAGTACTGTTTTTAAAATGCCAAACGAATCAAATGCTAATACTTATTAAATGAAATGGACAGTTCTGGAGTTCTAGAGGTCGACCGATCATGGGTTTTGCAGATTAATCGTCACTGATAGTTTGATGAATAGATAGATTGCTTGAACTATCAGCAAAAATCTATACCGATAGTTTTTCCGGGTTGCGTCTGTTGCTGAAGCGTCTGAGAAGGTCCGCTGCCATTACAAGAGCGGCCTCTAGAGGCAAATCACTGACGCCACATGCCGTTTTTTTACAGGTAAGACTATTATTATAATTTTTTTGTATTCTTATATTTATTATTAATAATTTATTAATTATAAAATTATATGAAGTAATTAATATATTCCTACTTATTTCATTTATTTTCATTTCATTTGTTTTCTTTTTTTTTTTTTAAGTAAGTTCAAAATTTCAAAAATAATAATTATAAATAATAAAAAAAAATAATAAAAAAAAGAAAATAATGGATACTGAATTTTTTATACCCAGTATCCATTTTAACTATCGGGTTATTAATTGGTTATCGGTATCAGGAAAATCCACTATCGGTCGACCTCTTCATAGTTCTAGTTGAAGTGCTAGCCGGGGAGTGAACCCCCTTGTCATAGGGTACTTAATAAACCCTGAAAGTGTTGCCCCAGGAGCACAAATCAAAAAGTGCTAAATAAATTTTCAATTTCTATGGAATTTTTTATTACCTTCTAGAGAAGCCACGTTTTTTCCCCTTTCACATGGCCACTAGATATCTGCTAAGCTCATTGAAATGAACTTTCTGAACCATTTACTGACTTCTAAAATTTTTTTTCTTCGTTCAATCCTGACGTTCAACCCTTTTCAGTCAGCACTAGCGAAGTCTTTAAGGATCTGCTAATACTACTTGTCCATTTCCCCCTCCTGCTTCTTGTAGACCTCATTAAGGAGCTGGATCTCCTCCCGGTAGCCTCCTGCCTCACTCCGTTGGCGTCGGCTGTTTTGCCGGTGCGCCTCGACTGTATCTGGGATGTGTATGTTAAGTCCATCAGTATCCGGGCTGGAACCGGGGATCAGCAAAGAGTACGAGGCTGTCTCTCCCAGCTCACACGATACGAAGCGGTTTTCACGGCGAGAGTACCGCAACGATGGAGAGCGCGCATGCGTCGAGGACTGGCTGATGTTGGACACAATGGAAACGCTGTCCATGGCCTCTTCGTTGTCACAGATCTCCAGAACTTCCAGGTGGATCTTCACGTTGGTGTCGGCTACACCTCCACCACCCCCGCTTCCGGAGTTCGACTCTTCCGCACTGGGCTCGTGGCCCACCGATTTGGAGCGGTACACCTCGACCTTTTTGGCATTGTTGGGGGAGATCTTGAGGCCGTCACTGCTTACCTCATAGGTGGACAGGGAGAGCGTTTTGCCTGTGGGTGCATGGAGGGACACCGTGCCCTGAAAGGCACAAAGAGGGATCGCCAATCCGCCTGTAGATCTCTGTCAAGCAGAAAGAAGAATCATAATTACCAAAGGCTGCTTAGAAAATCTTTAGTTCTACTTTGGTTCCAAATAACTTTTTTTTATTGATCAGTGACTGTTTTTAAGGCCTCTTCAAATCCTGGTTGTGATCTGCGCCACACAAGTTTAAAAACCTTTCAAGGGACATGGAAATTTCAAGAACAACATAGTTTCTGTATGAGTTCCTGTTTTTTTTTGAGGCGGTATGATTACCAGGAGCTACATGATGGAATCCAGCATTTCAAGGCACAAACCAACTAATTCTGCAAAAACTTTCAGACTCAGATCACAATCCCATCCACTAAGGTCTGGTGTGGGTGCAGGTTTTCATTCTAACCAAGCCTGGTTTAATCAATTCATTCTGGTCTCCAATCACCTACCATTTGTACCTCTGATTTGGCCTGAATGAAAACCTGCAGCCACAATGGACCTTTATGAATAAGTTTGAAGACCCCTTGGTCCAGAGAAAAGAATTACTCGCTCTGAGCAGGACATGAATCTGAACTGAAAGGTTCTTGTGATGGAAAAGTACCGCTTCTAATGTACAAATTTCATCAACCTTTCTCAGATCTCAGATCCTCACTGTCAGACACTCTGGACTTTCCTGGCTGTCACTTAACATGCATTGGGAAATGACTGTGATGAGAAAGTTTTACATCTACAGATCTAAACCGGAGCTGAGCTCAGAGAAAAAGTGCAATATCTACCTTAAAAAAAAACTATAGAAATTTTCTTCTCATTATTCTCCAGCTCAGTGAACCATGTACAATAAAAGCCTGTGAAAATGAATCTGCCTCTAAAAAGCAGCCAGGCTCTAGACTTGATGAAAAATGAATCAACTTCTAATTAAAGATGCATGAATTACATTTTATCAGCGGAAAGGCAGAATGCAGTTTGTCAAAGTGCTCAAGCTTTTATGAGGGAACACTCATTACCATCCTTTTTCAATCATTTTCATTAATTAAAAGGCGTGTCGTAGAGACGTTTCCGTGTTGGACAAGGACACGGACCGTAAACAACATGACAAAAAAAAAATGCTAATGACATTCATAAAGCAGGTAGAATTTACTTACAAATTGTGCTTTGCAAAAGGCCTTTACATTAAATCAGTCTAATAATAATAATAATAATAATAATAATAATAATAATAATAATGTACTATTAGCAGAAATATAATAAAACAATGAATATATACAGTGTACTGTAGACAACTGTTTTAGTATAATCTTCTCAAGGAACAAAATTATACAAATGAAACAGTTATTATTTTAGAGTATTCAGTGGGCAGCTTGTAGAGCAGTACAGATTTACTGCCTTTTTTAAAAATAACTCAACATATAGCCATTATTGGCAAAACAGCTGGCAACAAAGTGAGTACAGACCTATTTCGGCTGCTCCCATTAGGGGGCGCCACAGCGGCTCATCCGTCTCCATACCCCCCTGTCCTCTACATCCGCCTCTTTCAAACCAACTACCTGCATGTCTTCCCTCACCACATCCATAAACCTCCTCCTTGGTCTTCCTCTTTTCCTCCTTCCTGGTGGCTCCATCCTCAGCATTCTCCTACTGATATACCCCATGTCCCTCCTCTGCACATGTTCAAACCATCTCAATCTCGCCTCCCTCACCTTGTCTTCAAAACATCCTACATGCGCTCTCTCTCTAAAAAACTCATTTCTAATCGTCGTCACTCCCAACGAACATCTCAACATCTTCAGCTCTGCTACCTCCAGCTCCCCCTCCTGTCTTTTACTCAATGCCACTGTCTCTAATCCATACAACATCTCAGGTCTCACCACAGTCCTATAAACTTTCCCTTTCACTCTCACAGATACTCTTCTATCACAAATCACTCCTGCTATCACTCTTCTCCACCCACTCCACCCTGCCTGCACTCTTTTCTTCACTTCTCTAACACACTCTCCATTACTTTGCACTGTTGACCCCAGGTACCTGAACTCCTCCACCTTCTCCACCTCTTCTCCCTGCAACCGCACCATTCCACTGCCCTCCCTCTCATTTATACACATGTACTCTGTCTTACTCCTACTGACTTTCATTCCCCTCCTCTCCAGCGTGTACCTCCACCTCTCCAGGCTCTTCTTCACCTGCTCCCTACTCTCACCACAAATCACAATATCATCCGCAAACATCATAGACTCCTGTCTGACCTCTTCTGTCAACCTGTCCATCACCACTGCAAACAGGAGTACAGACTAATAAAAAATAAAAAAATTAAAACAATTAAAAATGGAACAATTTAAAGGAATACATACTTTAATGTTATATTGCTTTTTCGGGGGAAATATATATATATATATATTACGGCTGTCAATCGATTTAAATATTTAATTGCAATTAATCATTAATTAAACTCATGTTTACTTAATTATACATTTATTAACTTAATTGCACATTTTAGCTGTTCTAAGTATGTTTTTAATACTTTAATCAACATGGCCGTAGACAAATATCGATGCTTTATGCAAATGTATGTTTATTATTAGTAAAACCAAACTCAACATTGAGCATGAAGATCAAAGATTCTGTTGAATATTTTAAAGTAATTACGGTGTTTTAAATGAAATCATCAGGACACCAAACAGAACTTTTATGTTTCCACACGGACAGTTTTAATGATTTTAACGATTTTCATTTTAATGGTATTAATTGTTCGCATCATGGTGGATTTTGGTGCTTGATTTGAGACTTGGCGCATCAGTGAAACAATGTTTATTGTAACACGTTATTTACAGTTTTTCTCAGTTGCTTTGGAGCATTTCTTGAATCATCCTTAAGATTTGCAAATCAGTAAGTGCATTCTCAAAACTATGTGTACAAACAGCACAATACATCGGATTTCTTGCAAAAGCCTGTTTTTTGCTCAAAATCCTTAGTACTTCTCTCAAAAGTGAGTATTTTGTCAATGAACATCTCATTGCCATCAAAACAACAAGTCCTTTTATCATTGTTTACGAACAAGATAGTCAAAATGTTTAGTCATTTTTTTACTATGACAATGCTTTATTTGAGTATTTCCTGATGTAAACTATGCTTTGGATTACAAGTATTGAAAATGCACGAGGCTGAATTGGCAACTATGAATTTTAACAGCACAAATTTACACATTACTGTATGTGCTATCGATTAATGATGTACCAAGCATTCGCAATTAGATCAAAGCAACAAGAAATCTTCTTATTATGAGCACAAATGAATAAATGATGTGAAGTTTGAACAAGTAGTTTTGAGAATTTCATTTCTGATCTGAGAAACGCTCCAAAGGGACTGAGAAAAACTGTAACGCTCATTTTGACAGCCCCTGTTTTTACTAATACAATAGACGTTTCATTACTTGAGGTTAATGAGACCTGCATGTTACCGATCTTTAAGCATAAAGGAGATGTGCAGACCTGCAGTAACTACAGGGGAATTAAGTTGATCAGTCACACCATGAAGTTATGGGAAAGAGTAGTGGAAGCCAGGTTGAGAGAAGAGGTGACCATCTGTGAGCAACAGTATGGTTTCATGCCGAGGAAGAGCACCACAGATGCCTTATTTGCTTTGAGGATGTTGATGGAGAAGTATAGAGAAGGACAGAAGGAATTGCATTGTGTATTTGTGGATTTAGAGAAAGCGTACGACAGAGTGCCAAGAGAGGAGTTGTGGTATTGTATGAGGAAGTCAGGTGTGTCAGAGAAGTATGTGAGGGTGGTGCAGGACATGTATGAGGACAGTGTGACAGCAGTGAAGTGTGCAGTAGGTACGACAGACTGGTTTAGGGTGAAGGTTGGACTGCATCAAGGATCGGCCCTGAGCCCTTTTCTGTTTGCAGTGGTGATGGACAGGTTGACGGACGAGGTCAGACAGGAGTCTCCCTGGACTATGATGTTTGCGGATGATATTGTGATTTGTTGTGAGTAGGGAGCAGGTTGAGAAGAGCCTGGAGAGGTGGAGATATGCGCTGGAGAGAAGGGGAATGAAACTCAGTAGGAGTAAGACAGAATACATGTGTGTGAATGAGAGGGAGGGCAGTGGAGTGGTGCGGTTGCAGGGAGAAGAGCTTCAGAAGGTGGAGGAATTCAGGTACCTGGGGTCAACAGTGCAAAGTAATGGAGAGTGTGTTAGAGAAGTGAAGAAAAGAGTGCAGGCAGGGTGGAGTGGGTGGAGAAGAGTGACAGGAGTGATTTGTGATAGTAGGGTATCTGCAAAATGAAAGGAAAGTTTATAGGACTGTGGTGAGACCTGCGATGTTGTATGGATTAGAGACAGTGGCATTGAGTAAAAGACAGGAGGTGGAGCTGGAGGTAGCAGAGCTGAAGATGTTGAGGTTTTCGTTGGGAGTGACGAGGATGGATAAGATTAGAAATGAGTTTATTAGAGGACAGCGCATGTAGGATGTTTTGGTGACAAGGTGAGGAGGCGAGATTGAGATGGTTTGGACATGTGCAGAGGAGGGACATGAATTATATTGGTAGAAGAATGCTGAGGATGGAGCCACCAGGTAGGAGGAAAAGAGGAAGGCCAAGAAGGAGGTTTATGGATGTGGTGAGGGAAGACATGCAGGTAGTTGGTGTGAAAGAGGCAGATGTAGAGGACAGGGTGGTATGGAGACGGATGATCCGCTGTGGCGACCCCTAATGGGAGCAGCCGAAAGAAAAAGAAGAAGAAGAAGAAGAAGAATGAGACCTGCATGTGGATGATATGCAACACCAGTAGAATGAATGTTTTAGAGTTAATTGCTCCAGCTACCCATTTCCACACACTAGAGGGACTTCGTTAATGAGCTTGTCTCCTTCATCTCTCACTAAATGAGAAGTTCAGACTGGAGCAAGCAATCCTTCTCTATCCTGTTAACTGAAACGTTCTGGTTAGTCAGTGGAAAAATCTGCGTCCTCGCCTCTCCTTGCCGGGGCATCCCAGTGCTCTGAGTCAGTATTAATTGTGCTCCTGGCATCTGCTCTCAAGATCTATTGGATTGAGAGAGATGGATTTTTGGAGTCGATTTGGATTTTACAAAGCCGCAGGAGCAATATTGAGGTAGATTGATAGAAGATTAACGTAACATATAACGCAAGATCTAAAAGGTTCAAATGTGTCTTGTTTTGTTTCCATAGATAGTGATTCATGGCGTTGCTCACGATGGCGTGTTGCGTCTCATCTCCCAGTAAACCAAATGAAATATTGATTGATGTTTAGAGACACGATATCAGAGTATATTCGTTCCAGGCGGCTGAGAAATAAAAGATCTGTTGTTATTGTATGGCCTGAAAATGTGTTTTCTCTCCAGTTAAAATTCTATTTTAGGCACTAATCAAACGGTTGAAGGAAACATGAGCGAAGTCGGCTACAGGTCCGTCAGTGGTCCTGGATCATTCCTGATATGTACGCACTGTGTGTTACAGCTCGCAATGCTCATGTTTGTGTAGGGTTTTTGCTTTTGTAAGTAAGTGTGGTTTTTGAAGCAGAGCAATTACAGACTCCAGAATCCATTTCAGGCCTTTTTCAGCCTTGTGATGCTACAGCCAACAATAAGATGACTAAAGGGCAAGAATAAAAATCCTGGCATCTCATATTGCATTGCTGTAGCTTGCTTGCTATATTCCCAAAAGTATTGGGGCACCTGACTTTTTCAGCCATACGAGGTGGGCTCAAAGGTCGCCGTTTTGGCACCATTGCATTGATCCGAATCGCAGAAGGTGCTTCACACACTTTAAAAAGAAGACTGCCAGGACACATGACAGAAGTGGCAGGAACACTGGGGATGCTGTATTGCTGTGCAAGAAGACAATTTGAAGGTGTCGGTGTGTAAACGTAGGTCAATAAAGTACTTTCTTGTAAACAGAGCGAGTCTCGAAACCTTTTGATGGCACCTCGTAATATTCCACATATTGTTTCATTATTTATGTGCAATGAAACTGTTTTATGTCATTTCAGTTTTTATGTAATTCTACATTTGCACAGGTACGAGTTTCATTTTTTACTTAAACTACATAACGAAACCTACAATGTATTATTTATAATAATATAATAATACTAATATACAATATCCAAACCTTTTGAACAAAATGTAAATGTTTTCGGAGGTGCTCGGTGGTCCCAAAAAACCTCGAAACCAATTCAAAGTTGATCCAACTTTCCAAATCCTGGAAACCAGACAGAATTTTTTTCATCACCAGTAGATACTCAGCTCCATCTCATAGCATTATGAAGAATATTTTAAAAGCCGCACCAGAAGAGCGATAGAGGTGATGGAGAATAATAAACAGAACCATCCGAATGATCGCTATTTCATTATACAACGAATAACAGGTATTTTGTTGGACCCCCCCACAAACAACCCCTCATCCCATTCTACTTTTGATTCGTTTTATAATTGAATGTGAGTGCATTCCCTTTCCACCGAGTCCTGAGTGTGGGTGTGCTTTGCATGCATCAGGAATTCATGATGGCATTTTAAAAACACAGGCCTTAACCTCAGCTAAAATGCACTCCTCTGTCCCACTCATGCATGCAAAGTGGCAGCAAAACCAGACACTTATCCAATTTTATATATATATTTGTTTATACTTGTATATACCGTATTCAAACATCTATATAATTGATCAGAGTTCAAACAGAACAGTTTGTGGTCAATATGTATGAAATACGACCTCTTTTCAGAAAATGCTTTCGATTCCAAAGAACATCTCTCTAAACCCTGATGACTTCAATTAAATAATTCAATTATGTGCTTTTTAGATGCTCTGGTTATGAATTCAATGCATTCGAAATAGCTCACTTGAAAAAAAAAGCATTTATTATACATTCAGCACAGCTCTAAAGGCAGCCAGACGCTTCTAAAGCTGCGGGCCATAACGCAAGGTGACTTTGCTAATCGGACTGCGAGGTAGGTCATGTGACCCACCGTAACGGCACCGTTTCAGATACTTAAGCGGAAAAATTACACATCTATTTTTTTTTTATGTAGAGAATCACACACACACACCTGCTGTCAAGAGGATCCGTACATATGAAAGAGGCTTTCAGATCGAATTCAGATAGATTATTACTAGTCATTCAGGTGGATTTGACCTTTTTTTTCATATCACGTGAGTTACTCTATGTGTAAAGGGGCCCTTTGTGCCATATTATTATTCATAATAATATTAATATAATTATAATAATCCTAAATATACTATTACAATAAAACCCTAACATTTTAAAATAAATATACAAATAAAACATTTAAATAAGTAATAATAATCAGCTGGAGTGACATTTCATTTTATTTAATGCTTATATTGTTTTTTTTGTTTGTTTTTTCTACTAATTTACTTCTAATAATAATAATTAATATTTTATTAATTTTATATTTAATTATAATATTATTCTGCTTGGAGCTTCCCAATGTAGTAGTTCATACACTGTAGCATACAACAAGGGAAACCTACAATATTTTGCAGATGCATAAAGGTTTTTTCAATCGTCTATTTTAAAAAGTCTTAAAAATGTAAAATAAATAAATAAACAAATACATTCAAAATTTGTATTACATTTTATTCTGTAATATTCCATGCTGTTTTTTTTTCCTCTTTCTAACAATATTACATCCTGATAGAAAGTAAAATCTTTTCTTGCAGAAACGAACCCAGCCGGCTATGATGTTGCTTGCACAGACGTCACACTCGGTGTGTAATCTGTTAATCTCATTAGTGAGATACCCCAGTAAGCTCTTCTCCTAGTGCATGAGTGAAACGTATTGCCGTTGTTAAATATCTCAAAGATTTTGATGTATGAGATACTCTGCTATTTTAAATTGCAGAGCAATTACAGTTATTTTTTTGACAGAGTACATGTGTGTGAATGAGAGGGAGGGCAGTGGAGCGCTGAGGCTTCAAGCAGTTAAAGTGGTGAAGGTGGATGAGTTTAAATCCCTGGAGTGAACTGTGCAGTAATGGAGGAAGTGAAGAAAAGAGTGCAGGCAGGGTGGAGTGGGTGGAGAAGAGTGATAGCAGGAGTGATGTGTGATAGAAGAGTATCTGTAAGAGTGAAAGGGAAAGTTTTAAGACCTGGTATGTTGTATGGTTTAGAGACAGTTGCATTAAATAAAAGACAGAACCTGGAGGTTGTTGAAGGAGGAGCTGAAGATGCTGAGATTTTCATTAGGAGTGAGGATGGACAGGATTATAAATGGGTTTATTAGGGGGACCGCCCAGGTAGGACAAAGTGAAAGATGCTAGTTTGAGATGGTTTGGATATGTGCAGAGGAGGGACATGTGGTACATTGGTAGAAAATGCTGAGGATGAAACTGTCAGTCAGGAGGAAAAGAAAAAGGCCAAGAAGGAGGTTTATGGATGTGGTGAGGGAAGACATGCAGGTGGATGCAGGTTTGGAAGAGGCAGATGTTGAGGACAGGGTAATATGGAGACGGATGATCTGCTGTGGTAACCCCAAATCATAGCAGGCTCAGACACACTGCAATCCAAACAGCACCTGTTGTACAGAATTCTCAAATGAAACCCTGTATTAGAGCTAGCAGTGGATGAGGTACGCTTTATCTTCGCATAAGCAACGTCTGCATCTGGGAGTGTCTCTGTAAAGGCAGAAGAGATGGAGAGATTTCTCCCCTGACGAAACACTCGGCAATGAAAAACTGACCTTTCACTTAAAAACCCGAATGGCACAAAGTTATTAAACCGGATTTTCACCTTCACAGTTCTAAGTGTCTCTTGAAGCTCTGAAGTCAGTGCTATTTATAGAGAAACGCCTGAAAAAAACAACAAAAAATATGAAGACAATAAAGACCATGGATTCGAAAAGCTCTTGCCAGGAGTGAAATAATCTCCTCAGAGCACAGTGCAGGATGACATTGGGAGCCTGTCAACACGTTTAAAAAGAAAAAAAAACACCCTCCATATCTAAAACATGCTATAAAATGATCCGTTAAGTTTCGATCATTTGATGCATTTGAACGGAGTAACAAATTACGGTTTTATTGTTTGCTATTTTCATCCGACTATTTGCTGTTAGCAAATGTCTCATTGGCTTTGTGAAAATAAAACCATTAGAAAAGACTGGGGCTGATTTCTTCCCAGCCTGAACTGTGGTCAGTCACTATCAATGACTGCTAGGTACACAGCGTGACATGGCCAAGTCAAAACAAGGCGAAATATGCGAAGAAAAAGGCCATTGACTTAAATATACCCAAATATGTCCCCAGATTTGACACTCCAGCTAGCTAACATGAGCTACTATGTGTTATATTCATAATCATCAGTGCTGATTTAGCTAATGTGCACATTTCTGAGACGGTGTTATGTTCTTGATAATCACTATTCAGTCTAGCTTTATATTTAACATAAGTTAATGTGCTAATATTTCTCAGAAACTTTGTAAAGCCCACTAGCATGACAGTGACCAATCATGCTAGGGAGTCTTAAAGCATGTTTAGGGATTCTCTCCGACATCTTTAACGGTTAGCAATTGCTAGTTTTATTCCCAAACAATGCTAGCTAATGCTAGTGGGTTTATGAGCTACTCTATAAGGATTCTCAATCATTTTATTTTTTTAAATGCTAGCATTCACGAACCTGACAGGATTGCGGAAAGATGTTCATAATTGTTGACACTCTTAAACTGACAGGATTTCTGAAAGAAAGCTTTGTTTTATTAGATCGATGACACAAACAACAACCCAAAAAGTCTCCTGAGCGGATTTTTAAATCATGCCTAAGTCTTATAATGATTAATTTAATGTTGGACACTAAGCTGAGATGCTCTAATGTGACAACAAGTGTAGAATCTTCATTCTTAAAGGGAAAAGTAGTAGTTAATTGGTTAAAGCTATGGGTTACTGAATGGAAGGTCAGGAGTTTAAGCCTCATTATCGCCAAGCTGCTACTCTTGGGCTCTTGAGCAGGGCCCTTAAACTTCCAGGGGTTCTGTAACATGGCTGACCCTGCACTCTGACCCTTCCTAACATCGCTAGGATATGCGAAGAAAGAATTCCACTGTGCTGTAATGTACATGTGACATGTAAAAAGCATGTTTATTCCCCTGGTTTATATGAGCTAACCAGAGCTAACCTGACAGGATTTGTGAGAAATATTTGAAGTCATATTCATAAGCATTTATAAAACTCGCTCCAGTTTGCTAAAATAAACTAACCTGACATGATTTCTAAAAGGAACTCGAGAGTATTCTTTAAAAAGCAAACCTGACATTTCTGCCATGATCAGTGAACAGATTTTATTTAGCGAGACGAGTACATAAAGTCATGTTTACTAGAATGTAAAGCAGATTTGAGTTGAGATTATGGAAAAAGCTCTTGATTAAGGCTTTCTTTGAGGCACATGCGAGTCTACAAATGACTTTTTAGATATAGCAGCCTTGCTAGTGGGACACATTTGGGCAGAGAAGAAAGCAAGCTTAATTAAAGGATATTTTAACGAGAGAAGACACGAGATAACAGGAGGCTTTTTACAGGGAAAAAATTAAGTGGTGCATAAAAGCCAGGAGAAGCCGGGGTGTGGATTTGACACCTGACAGCACCTTATTTCTCCGTTTTTTTTAATTTGAGGATGAGGGGGAGAGGACATGATGTTCCCTGAGGATCAGAGCAGCAAAATGTCAAGATTCTGCCTTTCTCACGATGCCTTAGTGGTGCAGATAGTGAAGGAGATTATAGCGAAGCAGCAAAAAAGAAAGGATTCACATATGTTAAATGTGTGTGTGTGTGTGTGTGTGTGTGTGTGTGTGTGTGTGTGTGTGTGTGTGTGTGTGTGTGGCCCTGAGTGTGTGTGCATAAAGCAATCACCAAACGGGTAATTATGTTTGCATGTGAGTCCATACGTAGGAGTGTGGGTGGGTAAATGTGTGAACTTAGCTTAGTCAGGAGGTGTTAAAGATTGATACGATGATATATTGTGTGTTTTTCCGCACCGTTTCCCTTGTTTTGGACCTCTAAAGCCAAACATCCTGACTGAAAAAACTTCTGTCAGGTCAGACCCGTCAAATTCATAACGTAGATTCGAATTAAAGAAGCACAAAGGCTTATTCATTCGACGCTAATAAAAGCGTCTCCACTCTGTTATGTACCGTTACCTCAGTACTGACTTAAAACAAGGTTTTTTCCTACATGATGTAAATAAAACTGACCTTTTTCCTTCCGATATACTGACAAACAAAGCTACAATTGATTGCTCAGAACATAAATGATCTCCCTTAACGCATTTAAATTGAGCTCGATTAGTCATTTGAACAGCCCTATAGACACAACATTGCGGCCACAACAGCATGTGTTCTGCATAAATTTTCGAATGCGCAAATTTTTTAAAGCGCTGACTGGCGGCGATGGAACCATGTTTCAGTACGCAGTGATTAATATCTACATTTGTCTGTATAACTATAAACAGCACGACTCAATCCTTTGGTGATTACAAATTATCATTATTTATTATTATTAATTCTCCGCTGTTACACACGGCAACATAAAAAAACTTACTTTTCACACAAGGCATAACCACATACATAAAAATGGGTCCTAGTAATAGTGGAACGAGTTGTTCCAAGTGTTTCGAGTGGCTTCAACAGTCAAGTCAAGTCAAGTCAAGTCATGTCAAGTTTATTTCTATAGCGCTTTTCACAACAGACATTGTCTGAAAGCAGCTTTACAGAAATCAACAGTCAAGGTGAACGGTGTGCATTTATCCTGATGAGCAGCCGTGGCAACTGTGGCAAGGAAAAACTCTCTTAGATGTTATGAGGAAGAAACCTTGAGAGGAACCAGACTCAAAAGGGGAACCCATCCTCATTTGGGTGACATCAAGAGTTTGATCATGAATCTATCAACAATACAGAACACTGGAGAGTGAGAACTAACATGAGTACTGGAGTATACGATTATAAGTAATGTTCTTTCTACAGTCTTATACAGTCTTTATGGTTATAAAACTAGGAGCTACTGAGTTCAACATTTGTGATCATCACAGATCCAGCACCAGCTTCTCCATGCCAGAGCCTTTAAACACTCCAGGAGGTCCAGTGTCAAAACTCCACACATGTAGTGCGATCCAATTGGCACTGGTATGTCTCTAGATGGTACAGGATGTTTGCAAGTTTGGCATCTACTTCTTCAAAGGTCCATAATCTTCATGAGGTGGGACGTGACTGGAGCTGGCCAAACCTCAGGACACCTCGGGATGGGGAGAGAAAGAGAAGCAGCCTCAGGATAGGGAGAAAAATAGAAGTAATCAAAAGCAGAAGAACATCACTGGAAGATGATTAGAGATCAGGAAGACCTTCAATGAGCTCAACCCCAGAAAATATCAAGACCGTTCAGCAACTTGTGCATGATGATCGCCGGAGAATGATCCACATGATCTCACTTCCGCACCCACCCTACTCGACAGGTTTGACCCAAGAAAAGAACCAGATCAAATGTTGCCGTTTTGACACCGTTGTGGTGCTCCGGCACGAATCGCAGAAGGCGCATGATGTGCTTTGAAAAGACGTAGAGAATATAATCCAAAAGTGGCAGGAACGCTGGGAGCTCTGTAGCCGCAGTAAGATATTTGAATGGTGTAAATGTTTTAAAGATGGCCACAGGATCCTGTGGTGGTTCCCTGATTACAAAATGAAGCAGGCTGTCCTAGGGTGGTTCAGGTGTACTGAGAAATGTTTCTATGTCGTATCTTTCCAGGCGTTTTAATAAACTGGCATAAGTGAATAAATGTAGCAGGGGAGTATGTCGGAAAATAAATGCAGTTTCCAGAAATTTGTTCTTTTATTTTGGAAACTCAAAAGTACCTCGTATAAAAGCTTCCTGCACTTGCATCTGCTCCGGCCAGGTAGGCGAATAACAGTTGAGTAATAGTAGTTACATTTGCAGTAAAAGGAAAAAGGTTATGCTCTCAGACCGTTTTTTTCACGCACAATGAAATGATATCTCTTTGACCAGAACCCAAACATGGATAATTGGTGGTTCCCTGGGTTTGACAAACCTTTAGGCCCACCCACATCTTCAGAGGTTCCTTGTCGGAATATTAATCATTCCCTCAACATTACTTGGTAAAACTTGTAATCATAAAGAAGTCTTTCCAACATCTCTGTGGAGATTCTGAGCCTCTGATTGTTCTTTCTGTTCCAGATCAGTGATTATTCGGGGAAAGGACATCGTGAAAGTGGACTCTTACAAATACCTGAGTGTTCAGCAAACTGGACTGGACAGATAATACTGAGAGAATTTATAAGAAAGGTTAAAGCAGACTCTTTCTGCTGAGGAGATGAAGGTCTTTTGGAGTGCAGGGAGAGCTACTGAAGACCTTTTATAACTCAGTGGTGGCTTCAGACATCTTCTATGGTGTGGTCTGCTGGTGCAGCAGCATCTCTACTGCAGACAGGAAGAGACTGGACAAGCTGATCAGAAAGTCCAGCTCAGTCTTGGGGATTGCCCTGGACACTGTACTGTAAGAGGTGGGAAAAAGGAGGAGCTAAACTATCATCATTACTGAAGAATGACTTTTACCCCCTGTATGGAACAGTTTCATCTTCGAGCATCTTTGTCTGAAGGAGCGACACAGAAGGTCTTTTCTCCCTGCGGCTATTAGACTTTACAATCAGAGCTGCTCCCAGTGAAACCAGTCACTATAATACACACTGTTATTACTGTTTATCTGAGCAATAATAACAATAACAGTGTTTTTTAAGCAACACGTTTGCAATAACACTAATGTAAAACCGTGCAATATTACCTGTGTGCAATATGTTTGATAGTGTAACCACTTACTCCTGGTCTCTTTTCTTCTTCTTTTGTATTTATTCATTTTGTTGTGTATTTACTATATACTGTATTATGTTTCTTTTTCTTTGCTGCTATAACAGAGATTTCCCCACTGTGGGACGAATAAAGGTATAACATATTATCTTATGTTATCTTATTTGATCCTTGATTTTTTTGAATGACAGAAAACAGAAACAGGCTGAACCAAGATGGCACTGTGGCAATTCATATACACCGATCAGCCATAATATTATGACCACCTGCCTAATATTGTGTTGGTCCCCCTTTTACTACCAGAACAGTTCTGACCCATTGAGTATTAACAGCATTAACTTCTTGTTCCATTTCACTGTGTACTGCTTCAGCTATATATGGTTGAAATAACAATAAAAAACGTCTTGACTTGACTTCACTACCCTTTGGATTCATTGTTCAGTGTTTGACCTTTGCCAGTTTTGACACTTGTTGTGAATTGGATTTGCCACTAATCCTCATGCACATGGGTCCCCGCAATTCTTGTACGTCCTGTTCATTATAAAGGCGAATAAAGCCAGCTGTAAACTTTTTCTCTGAGCGTAACGGTGTAACCCTACCTGTCTCGGTGTTCTCTCCGATTTGCTTCGGCACCATTCCCAGTCGGTCAGCTCAATCTTGCGACACTCCTCGTGTGACAGCCTCCTCTCTGGACCATCGAAAACTGAAGAAGTGTCCAGGTTCAGGTCTTCCCCGTCACAGCCTGAGACAGCTGGGGACACCTTTCCGAAAGCGTCCTGCTCCACGGAGTTCAGCTGCTCCGGAGCTTCTGTTCTCACCTGCTGCGACACGCTGTCCGAGAGGAGCTTGTCGTGGAGGGAGCAGTCCTCCTCCTCTTCCACCACCATCTTCCTAAAGTCACGTGAGGCCAGATTTGTAATTTGTCCGCTGCTTAGAATCGCTACTCGACTTTTGGAGAAATCGTGATCGTAAAGACTGCTGTAGCAGGGCTTCTCCACGGTCGGGGAGGGTGTGTGAGGTATCTTGTAAATGCCGTACCCTTGCTGGAAGGAGAGGTTGAATTCGAACCTCCGTTTGTGCACTGAAAAGACACACACACGAGTGTCATGCATCTCGGAAAATCTCTTTACTGAATGGTGAATGTGCACAGGAGCGTTCGTAATATACTCACTAGCGGAGGAGACTGAGTTGACGTCCTGACCGCAGTTGATGAAACAGCCGCAGGGAAGATGAGCCCAGCGCTCTGAGAGACAAAACACTGGGGTAACAGTGGCCGAGAGCAAGGTCAGGAAGAAACACAGCGTCTCCACAGACGAACTGTGCGTCCGCACAATATGGCTGACGAGGATCTGCGTCTGCAAAGGCAACGTTATTGTCACTACATGCACGTGCATCATGCAACTACGAAGAAACCATACACCGTTTTTCAGTACTGTTGCGGTGCAACTGGATAAAATTTCCTTTTACTGAAAAAACACATACAATTTAAGGTGTGTGATCAAAAACAGTTTCCACCCACAGCAGCTTGTCAATAATGTTTTTTCTATTACAGCATGGCAGACTGTTTTAGACCTCACATAATACATACATTCAGGGCCTACGTTAGCTATAGGTGGAGCTACAGGCAGGGCCATGCACAGACCTTTTGAGGGGCATGTGCTGAAACTGAAAAAGGGCACCCCCCTCCCTTTTTTTATATCAAGATTATTTAGTAACACCACCAAAAAAAGGGCACTTCGGAGTGTAAGGGCAAAAAGGGCATGTGCTCTGCACAGGTTGAGCCCTACCTGTGCACGTGCCTGGCTACAGGCCTCGGGCTTGGAGACTGGGCCTCCAATCAAGACGGGCAGCGTAAGACTAGACTCTTTAAACATTGGATCTAAAATACCTGAAGTGGTACCAGTTAATGTCATCGTTTAAATGTGGGTCCCCACAATCTGAATGCATGAAGAGACTGTGTATCAAATTTTCTGCATACTGAACCAACGGCACCCAAACCGTCGGCACCCTTGGAGGGTTGCTAAGCGAAAAGCTTAACATCTACGCTAATAAAGCTAATAATAATACATTATTGAAAAAAGGCGATTTTGCTGATTTGCGTCATTTGAAGATGGATCGTTATTTGCAGCCTGTTTATTCGAATTTTATGCGACTTTAAATGTACGCATGTTTGATGCTTTGAATCCGATCTGAGTACAGAGACATCGCGTCAGGAGCCGACTTTCAAAATACTAAAAAAAATAAACGTTTGTAAATAAAACTAGCAGTCGCCCGAGGTGACTATGGCCAAGAAGAGCTGGTCCTGATGACCTTTTATATTTTTTAGTGTTGACCTTAGCTAAAGTTTAAGCAACATGCACATTTAACCAAATATATGAAAGTACTGATTACAGGATTTGTATGAATAAAAAGTGAATAAAATGTGTAGGAAAGGTATATATATAAATATAAATTTAGCCTTGGGCCTCCAAATGTCTAGAACCGGCCCTGTGTATACTAAATGTTATTATTGTCACACTTCCAGGACCTCCTTAATGTCAAGACTCCTATAACAACAAAGCCGTTGTAAAAGCATGTATACTATAACAGAGAAACAGGACGGCGTCTTTCTAAATGCATTATTTGTTAAAAAAAGCATTATGAGGACAAGGACATGAGTAGGACCTCTTAGAAATAAATAGAAGTTTATAAATGGTATATTATTGGACATTTGCTGGATTGGGTGCAATATCATAGACCCTCGGTAGTATTTAAATGGAGCACACAATCATTTCAGAGTACAGCGTTTAAAGCTTTGCACAGGGCCGTGGTGACGCTATTTACTGAATACTGCAGGTGATTTGAAAATGTCCCTACTGTGGGACGAAAAAAGGTTCATCTTTATCTTATAATCGTATTCTTCCTTCACTTTGTCATTCCATCCTTCAGACCAAGGTCGATCGGTCAATGTCTACCATTTTTTTTTTCTTAAGAAGTCGTCCATATTTTTTGCTCAAAAAAAAAATACAAATCTTCCCGAGCAAGGACGATGCTTGCAGAAGTCTTTTGCAATAATACAGAGGTCTGAATAGTATTTTTGTATGTTACCTGAATGGACAGTTACATAACTGCTGAAAAGAGGAATAGATTTGAGCTCGTAGCCTTCGCAGGTTTGCTGTGCAACATGAGAGTAACAGTATACACACTACAGGTGTAACACGTTCTGCTTCGGCTTTATGCAATGCATTTTATCTGTCGTGCAAACAGAAATGAAGTAAGTCAGATGTTTTTTCTACCCTTCATCTAAAATGATCATAAGTTGCCATCTGAACTGATGAGCAGGAAAATCCCTGAGGAAAACCTGGACCATGTACCACTTCCCAACAGTCTCCAGTGTGCTGTTAGGTGGACCAGTGTTAATGTTCAACATCATTTCTTTCTTCTATAAACATTCTCAGAATTAGAAACCACTGATCCTGGTCTCAGGGTGATCATGTTTGTGCATGCAGGATATATTTAATCCAGAATCTTCCATGAACTCAAAAACTCAATCAAGTTCTACCAACAATCTTAAAATCTACAGAACCTTTGAATATGGTGAGATTGAGGGAGGTGTGGAGAGAAATGTGTGCCTCACCATCATGGGCATCCAGAGGAGCACGCGCGTTATGGCCAGAATCAGTGAGAAGCGTTTCTGCGCGAAGAGTCTGGCGGCCGGGCAGCGGCGCGCATCGTCGGTACCGAAGCGCAGCTCGCTGGCGGGGGACGAGCACGAGCACGTCTCGGTTTTGCCCCTGAGCCCCGTCGCATGGGAGCCGAGCGCCACGAAACTCCTGTCTAAGCTCTCCCGAGATAACGAGGCGAAGGCGCCGGGATGGAGAGCCTCGGCGGAGCACAGGAGACGGTGCGCCAGCGGCGCTGCGCACACGGCGAGTCCGCCGGCACACAGCGCGTACAGCGCGAACAGGAGCGGTGCGTAAGGGCCGTCGCCGCGCGGCAGGCAGGCGAGTGGGGCGCGGGCGAAGCGACCCAAACCGCACATGGGCAGCGCGCTTACCGCTAGACTCAGCGCCCACACCGCCGCGAGCGCGCCCAGCACGCGGCCGCGTCCTCTTCCTCTTCCTCCGTCGTCTTCCTCCTCCTCGCCGCGCTTGGTCGCGTACAGTGCGTGCGCCACGACCAGGCACGCCTTCATGTTAGTCGAGAGCCCCTGGAAGACGAACAGGAGACCAGTCCAGGTGCACACGGCGCCGTCATTTGCCTCGTCCGCCGCCTCGCTGCCTCTCCTCCACTGCAACACCATGGCGAGGCACAGGGGCACCACGCAGATCAGGTCGTCCACCGACACCGAGGCCACGATGAGGCACGTGGCGGACCTGCTCCTCGTCCTGAGCAGCGACGCGAGCGAGAAGAGGCCGCCCGCGCAGATGACCGCGGCGAGCGTCAGGCACGCGACGAACAGGACGCGCCAGTCGCCTTCAGCCGGGTCCCCGACGCCGCGGCTCTCCGCCGTCATGTTGGTCCTGTTCGCGCCGGCGGACATCCCTCCCTCCCTCCTGACCTCACGCGGTCGCTCTTCACGCGTGGTGTCCCATCAGAAAAGTGAGCACGCGAGCCGCGCGGCACGCGTGGACACACGCGCGCTCCGGTCCGACCGGATGTCCGACGGCTCGGATGCAGCGCAGCGCAACACGCAGGAACGGTGGTCTGGCGTTTGCTAGGCACCGGCGGTGGTGTGGACCGAGAGCGGCGTGACTGATGCACATCGTAGAGTCTCGTGCAGCCGGGTGAGCACCGGGGCAGCGCTCGCGCAGCACACCTCCTTACCACGTGAATGAGCCTGAGTTCGCTGAGGAGCAGCGGGGACGGGCTCGTGAAGGGAGGAGCGAGCTCTCCTCCTCTGAATGAACGCGTGTGTGTGTGTGTGTGCGCGAGTGTGTGATGCAGGCATGACGTGGCCACCCTGTCTCCGTAATTAATGTCCTCCTTAAGCTTCTGTTCTAAATGTCTTACTACTGGACAAACATTTAACTAGAAAGCATCACTTTATCTTTGTGTCTTTATGTTTGCCCAACCGCTGGTAGAACTTGTCCTATTGTCCGGCTGTCTGTGTGTCTTTCTGTGTCTGTCTGTGTGTCTGTCTGCATCTGCATGTTTCTATGTCTGTATGTGTGTCTGTCTGTCTCTTTCTGTGTCTTTCTGTTTGTTTATCTGTCTGTCTGTGTGTCTGTCTGTGTCTTTTTGTGTCTTTCTGTCTGTCTGTCTGTCTGTCTGGATCTGCATGTTTCTATGTCTGTCTGTGTCTTTCTGTTTGTCTATCTCTCTGTCTGTCTGTCTGTCTGTCTGTCTGTCTGTCTGTCCGCATCTGCATGTTTCGATGTCTTTCTCCATGTCTGTCTGTCTGCATCTGCCTATCTCTATGTCTGTCTGTTTGTTTGTCTGTTGTCTGTATTTGTGTCTGTTTGTCTTTCAGTGTTGTCCATCTCTGTGTCTGTCTGTATTTCTGCTGTCTGTCTGTTTGTTTATGTCTTTCTGTTTTTGTGTGTCTGTCTGTCATTCTCTTTTGTCTATTTCTGTGTCTGTTTGTGTCTTTCTGTTTGTCTGCCTCCATGCCTTCCTGTCTCTCTGTCTGTCTGTCTGTCTGTCTGTCTGTCTGTGTGTCTCTTTCTCTCTGTCCAAATGTAAATCTATATGAAGGTCTGTGTATCTTTCTTTACAGCAGAGACCTTTAATTAATTAAAGCCGATCTGATCAGCTGGACTTCAGCTTACTGCACACAACGACAGCTGATGGAGTCACTGACTGATTTAATAAGGAAAAGAGAAGACGTGTAAATGTACGGTTTAAATATAGAGTGTAAGTGTCTAAATCTTTATCATTATAACAGTTTGAGGTGCCATTTAATTACCTTTTTTGAGCCTTTATTAGACGATATATATATATATATATATATTTAATTGATGTGTATATACGTATATATCTCCTCCAAGGAGAGCTGTCCTGTAAATCCTAATGTGTGTGTGTGTGTGTGTGTGTGTGTGTGTGTGTGTGTGTGTGTGTGTGTGTTCACTTAGTACATGTACATGTTTGGTCTTGTACGATGAGGCCTTGTCCTTTCTCCTCCCTGACATCCTCAAGGCTGATGTTTTGACTGATGATTCTCTGGTGCAAGGTCAGTGGAGAGAAAGTGCTTACACACTCTGTTTATCTACTGCGCATTGCTCGGGTAACAACATTTTAAAGGGATGCCTTTTTTTCATTCATACATTCATACAGTGCTCTAGAGTGGAAACAGAAAGGATGGCATATCCAATCGTTTTTATGAATCTCAACAAAAAGCAATGTATATTCTATTAAAGAAACAAATGAATGTTAGAACAGTAAAAAAAATAAAATAAATAACACCAGGATACAGCATAGAGTTCTGTTAGAACTTGTTTTTGTTCTAGAGTTCTGATTGTATCAAAGCAGGTCAAATATTAGTGCATCAATGAAATCAGCTCGAAATAAAGATCTGAGCGATTCACAAATCGACCTACAGCCTGGACTAGAAAGAAACCAGCGCAGCTTACATTAGACACCAAACTTGCTCCCCAGCTAACAAACAAACTAGCACACTCAACTATACACTATGGGATTTCTTTGTTTTGTATAATGTAAGATATCCCATGAGGCTCTCTGGAAAATATTCACTTATACACTGTCCTGTCTTTTCAAAATGGAGCGAAGTAACCTGTTGTGTGTCTCAGATGCTTCATTTAGTACTACTTTTATCATCTCCTTTGGATGCAGCAGAAGCAAGGACTTGGCAGGGTTAGGAGAAAATGAAATCATTTTAGACACACACACACACACACACACACACACACACACACACACACACACACACACAATGAATGTGAATGACCTTGTCTGTCCTCATAATAAATATGATATAAGAGTTTTAGGAAAATAGTGTTGGAGAAGCAAAAGTGGACTAACCTAAAGTAACACCAAAATCTATTCATCAAGATATAAACAAATATACTAAGAAGATAGACTTGTTATTTCGGGTGCTGCTCCCATTAGGGGGCGCCACAGCAGATCATCCGTCTCCATAACCCCTGTTCTCTACATCTGCCTCTTTCAAACCAACTACCTGCATGTCTTCCCTCACCACATCCATAAACCTCCTCCTTGGTCTTCCTCTTTTCCTCCTTCCTGGTGGCTCCATCCTCAGCATTCTCCTACTGATATACCCCATGTCCCTCCTCTGCAGATGTCCAAACCATCTCAATCTCGCCTCCCTCACCTTCTCTCCAAAACATCCTACATGCGCTGTCTCTCTAATAAACTCATTTCTAATCGTCGTCACTCCCAACGAAAACCTCAACATCTTCAGCTCTGCTACCTCTAGCTCCACCTCCTGTCTTTTACTCAATGCCACTGTCTCTAATCCATACAACATCTCAGGTCTCACCACAGTCCTATAAACTTTCCCTTTCACTCTCACAGATACCCTTCTATCACAAATCACTCCTGCTATCACTCTTCTCCACCCACTCCACCCTGCCTGCACTCTTTTCTTCACTTCTCTAACACACTCTCCATTACTTTGCACTGTTGACCCCAGGTACCTGAACTCCTCCACCTTCTGACGCTCTTCTCCCTGCAACCGCACCACTCCACTGCCCTCCCTCTCATTCACACACATGTACTCTGTCTTACTCCTACTGACTTTCATTCACCTTCTCTCCGGCGCATATCTCCACCTCTTCAGCGTGTACCTCCACCTCTCCAGGCTCTTCTCAACCTGCTCCCTACTTTCACCACAAATCACAATCCTTAACCAGTCATAGTATCAACAATTAAAAGTACCAACTCAAACCTCCACTTCTCCTCCATTTCTCCTTGCCCTCCTGTCCCTTTAGATGTCTTCCTCCTCTCCTTCTCCTCCTTCAGCCAACGGCTGTAAAAGTCAGGTGTCTCAACACTTTTATCCATACAGTGTATGCAAATACACGTAAACTGTACCAAGTGTATGTGGTTGAAATGATAATAAAAGCCACATGATTTGAAACTAAGCACTTGGTGTTATACTGTGATATTGTCAGGATTATAGAAAAAAATAAACAGAGCTACCAGAAAATCAATTACCTTTTGACCAATCACAACAGAGTTCAGCAGCGTCGTGGAATAAATATGAAATATACTGCTGTGTGTGTGTGTGTGTGTGTGTGTGTGTGTGTGTGTGTGTGTGTGTGTGTGTGGGCGTGGGTTTATTACATTTATAATCATGTCATGCTTTTTTTCCCCTGAACAGCTATATGTGTAAAATAGCCTAGAATAAAACAGCTAAGTCTGTGCAAAGACAATTTACTGTGTGTGTGTGTGTGTGTGTGTGTGTGTGTGTGTGTGTGTGTGCCTAAGCATGAATCAGTTGACAAGATTGAAAATTGCCATGAGCACTTTAATCAAACATTCATACACCATTCTCTCTCTCTCACACACACACACACACACACACACACACACACCTTATAAACTGAGTTATCAGATTATTCTGTACTAAATCAGTATATCTAATAACCCCAGTGTTTCTATGTATATATACTCTATATATACTTTACATTGGCACATTTTTTGCCCAGTAAATGGGTTTGTGTGTGTACATATATATATATGTGTGTGTGTGTGTGTGTGGTGCCCCGATATAAAAAAATGGCCATGCTCAGCGTAGCATTCCAAAAATTGGTTCATCTTTCCGCTTTCTCGAAAAGTCCTAAGTAAAGACCCTCGAACGATTCAGCGATTGTTTAACTAGTTAGTTATCCAGGTTACGGTGTTTATCTAGAGAGTTCTAGAGGTTACGGTGTTTATCTAGAGAGTTTTAGAGGTTACAGTGTTTATCTGGCTAGCTATCGTGGTAACAGTGTTTAACTAGCAGGATACACTATATAGAGAAATGTTTGTGGTCACATCACTTCCTACATTTAGTCCCCATTCGCTGTTATAATGAGCTCCACTCTTCTGGGAAGATGCTCCACTAGACTTTGTGGAGATGTGTGTGAGATTCATTCAGCCACAAGGGTGTTAGTAAAGTCAGGTACTGATGTAGGTGAGGTTTTAATAGGGTTTCGGTCAGAAACCCTATTAAAGATCTTCCATATCTTCATGGAGCTGGAGCTTTGTGTACAGGGGCATTGAACACTTACATATCTTTATTGAAACACTATTTCTTTAATAATTACAATCTAGGAAAACACACACACATTCACACACATACACACACTTTATCTCTGTGCTGTTATATATTCAAAGGAGTGCTTACAGCTGTTATGCGAAGGTGTCTATGGCATTTACAGGCATCATTTCATCTCTCTCTCTCTCTCTCTCTCTCTCTCTTACACACACACCTCTTTTTTTTATTCCACCCTCATTCATGACCTGGATATGGCTCTCAAAGATGAGGCTCAGAAAACGAGGCTCATTGAAAAGCAAG
This sequence comes from Silurus meridionalis, assembly GCF_014805685.1. Taxonomy (NCBI): domain Eukaryota; kingdom Metazoa; phylum Chordata; class Actinopteri; order Siluriformes; family Siluridae; genus Silurus; species Silurus meridionalis. Next base: position 3,862,831 of record NC_060896.1, on the reverse strand, counting down.
AGACATTTATATTCACTTATTAATATGGCAATGCACACTTTCATTTAGAGACCTCTCTCTCTCTCTCTCTCTCTCTCTCTCTCTCTTTCTCTAACTCACACACGCAAGGGTAGGGAAGAAACAGAATATGAATACATTATTTAGAATGAACAGATGATGTGCTCTAAATCTATGCACATGCAGGACAGTTTGCTTGAGACCAGGACATCTGGCTGAGAATACAGGTGTGCAGTGAGACTCGATTAGAGCAGACTGAAAAAACCCCTCGCTCATTACTCTGTATTTATGGTGTTTCATTCATTTATTCTTCGTACGTGAAACAAATACTCAAATAATGTGCACATCTTTAGTGGACAGTAATTATGTGTATGAGTGATGCAGATGTTGGAGAACAGTCAGATCCAGAATTCATTTACTGAGAAAACGAGGGAAAATGGTTATGACATGGACACACACACACACACACACACACACACACACACACACACACACACACACACACACACTCTATTTGTACTGTACATCTATAAATTGTGAGTTTCTCTCTTTTTCTCTCTCTGCTTCTTTTTCTCTTTCCTACACACACACAGAGGCCAGACTCAGACTCCCCTGGCAGGCCGCCTGCATGGACAGACTCTTAATCAGATTGTCGATAGAGGATGATGAGATGGAGCCCGGGCTGGTCGAGAGAGCAACACTCAGCATTCACACTCTGTTTCAGCCAGCAGTTTAAACACAGCTACAGGGTGAGAGCAATGGGAAATGCAGGTATAAATACAAATACAGATGAATAATGAATCAGTAGAGACACAAATATTTAGCCTTGTATAATTATTCTCTCTCTCTCTCCTAAAACATTCCTACATTTAGCAGTTTTACAACCTGGGAGTAGTGAAATAGACTTGATGGGGATTATGCTATAAATGTACACAAAATAGTGTTGAAGTGTTTGTCCCTGTTCACTGCTATCACTAGAACAGGAACTGTGAGAATTTGGATTGTAGTTAATGTCAACAATCTGCTACACTGACTTCAGTTTGCATCGGATCTCCATCACTGCTCCTCAACATCAGTTACCTGTAATAAATAGACATTCGGTGCCACTCAGACGAGATGAGATGCTCAATGTTTAGTTTGGGTGTCACTAATAATTAACATTCATTTGCATAAAGCATCAATTTTTGTCCATGCGCATGTTGATTAGAGTATTCAAATCTATTCATAATACATTTCGAACAGATAAAAAGTGGCATTAAGTTGCGATTAATCACAAGTTAACTCATGACAATCATGCGATTTAAATATTTCAATCGATATACTGCATATATACACATTAACATTTATACAAAAGATGAGTAAAGACAGAGGAGGGAAGTACCCTAATTTCCGGATTATAAAGCGCACCCTTGTATAAGCCGAATTCACTGAATTTGACAAAGATTTTTATTTTAAACATAAATAAGCCGCACCTGTCAATAAGCCGCAGGTGTCTACACTGAAACTAATGAACTTTACACAGGCTTCAATGAAAGACAGTGTCTGTTACACGGTGTAACAGGTGAAATATAGCATAGTGGTATTTTGAGAATAGCCTGGCGCCGCATTTTTCCGGTATTACTGCATGTGTGCAAGACCGAGGAATATGTCCTTATTATTCTCGGATGCTCATTTCTAAGTTTCTTTGACTAACCCGTATCGCTGTTGCCAAGAATAATAAAAAAGCAACTGGAGTTAGCGAGCTCTCCCTTCACCCAGACTCAACGCGCTACAACGGCTTGTATCTAAACAGTAGCCTACCAAGAAAGTCATTGTTCACTGTCTTCCTCCTTCCTTTCACAACTATTTCTCTCGAGAGTTTATCTTTTGGCATCGTCGTGCATTTAAAAATCACCATCGGTGAAAGTTTTTTCTCCCGAAGCCGTGCACAGGTGAAGTGCGTTTTTTCGTTTCCGTTCGGAAATTTCATTGGTCTAATGTTATGGGGTTCAGTTTTTTGGCTTAAAGTTTGTGAAACCGTGAAAAACCCAGGAACAATACATAAATTAGCCGCTTCATTGTTTAAGCCGCGAGGTTCAAAACGTGGGAAAAACGTAGCGGCTTATAGTCCGAAAAATACGGTAATGAAGTACAAATACTTCGTTCCAGTACTTAAGTAGATTTTTCTGGTATCAGTTCTGTAAATTCACTGTTTACTTTTTACTTCCAATCTTTAAATTTTTTACACAAATATCTGTACTTCTTACATTTTGAAACCAGATTAATTACTTTAGTTTTAATCAATTGAATCGATCAACATTTTTCTTCTCATTGCACCATTTTCATCCCATCAACCTGTTTCCTGTTATTGCGCAGCTTTTTCAATCCACTGCTGTATCATTTCCTGTCTCTCACACACCACAGACGTAGACAAGTTTATAAAGATATCAATTAGCAGCCAGAAGGGAACATGATGTCTGGAGTTAACGTGGATGAGACAGAGGGAGTCAGTGACGTAAACATGACTGAGAACAGAGACGTTCCTGATCATCATCTTTTCTCAGGTAGTAGTCAGAACTTCAGCTTGAGTGAAGGATGTGTGTAGTATTGCCATCTCTGAATAAAGAACAGTCATATGGTTACATTTAGTGATTATGAACCTGTCATATGAGCATCTTCATCTACACCAACAGGATGTGTTTCCGTTTCCTCAGATTTAAAAGAAACCGAGCCAAGAAGTAGTTTATTATTACCATCATTATTACTATGTCGCACTTGTGTGATACTTCAAATGATCTCCAACCCATCATGATATCTGCTATCACTGTCTATTTTCAGCACAGAGCGTTTTCCTCGTGGTTGCATCATGATGTCGACAGTGCCCTTCCTTCCTCCTCGCTTTTATTACCGCATGTCTTTTATTTCTGCATGTGATTTTCATTATGGTTTACATTCCCATTATTTTCACACAATTCATTTATTACCATGGGGTTCATTCATTTTCGCATAATCTCAGCGCGCCGCTTTTGTCTGCGTGCTTTTAACTTTTGTTCACCAGACAGCAGCTTTCGCGATTTGCATGATTAGACACTACTCCACAAAGCGCACGTTGCTCTTAGTGTGATGTGGAAATTGTGGAGCAGTAAATGGCACTAGAATATTCATGAAGCCATTCCGTAATCACTCGCGGCTGAAGGTCATGGAGAATGTGCAGTGACACAAAACAAACAGATCCATTATTGGATGCGAGTACATTTACAGTGAACAAAACTGGCAATAAATAGGCGGTTTGGTCAAAAGTATTGGAACACCCAACTTTTCTAACCATAAGTGTTTTTTCCAAAAGCTGGTACCACAAAATTAAAGCCACACAGATGTCTTTGGATGCAATTTTCCCTTCACATTACCCAGCAAACACAATCCTATTTCAGGTTGGAGTGGACGATCTCCCCTATTGAACACCTTTGGAATGAGTTGGACCACCGACTGCACCCCAGGCCTCCTCACCTCACCTACATTAGTACCTGTCTTTACTAAACACAAATCTCCCCAAACACACTCCAAAATCTGGTGGAACATCTTCCCAGAAGAATGGAGGTTAACAGCAAATGAGAACTAAATGCAGAATAAGACGTACAAAAATCACACACCGATCTTTGACAGGTTTCCACAAACATTTGTCCATATAATAAAGGTTTTACTTACAGTAAAACAGTAATAAAGTAAATGTAATTTGTTACTGTATTTAAATAGCTTTTTCATGTATCTGTACTTTACTGAAGTACTTTTTTCAAAGTATCATTTCAAAGTCAAATTTCTTACTTTTTACTACATTTAGTTAATTCGGTCGTTCCTCTTTTAGGGTAAAAACGTAACTGCTCGAACACACAACAAGTCACCAATCAGGATCGAGCGCTTGATCTGTTATAAACTCGTTCTGATTGGCTCTTGGTTTATCTACTGATCACCAGCGTACAGTTCAGCATCAGTTCAACATCAAGTAGAACATTTAGAGAGGAATAAATGATGAAGAAACTCCAAACTCGAACTCGCCACAACACACGTGACCTCATTTGCTCGATTTAATTGAAGTAGTGAAAAGGTTTTGGTTCATAATAATTGTATTAGAAATTAATCAGTGTTTGACTCATTAATATCATTCTATTAATAGATCAGTGTGCTGAGAGTCACATTCGAGTCTTTTCACATAAACCGAGGTGATTAAGTAAAGAGTCATGTGATAAAAATGATAACAGGAACATTATAGTCATAATAAATCAGAGTAGTTTGGATACTTAAGTACATTTGAAGGCAAATACATTTGTACTTTTACTCAAGTGAAAGTTTAAAGGGTCACTTTTATTTTTTTACTTTTCTGGAGTCACATTTTATCACTACTTTAACTCAAGTGCATGCTTTGTGTACTTCATCCATCACTGATGCTGCTGTTGGGCCCTTGAGCAAGGCCCTTAACCCTCAAATGCTCAGTTGTATAAATGTCACCTGATGCTTGATAACTTATACTTATGTACTCAAATGAACATAAATTATGTTAACAAAATATCACACAAACCTTCTCTTATGTTGGATGAAGATTCCAGACATTTGACAGTATAAACAACCTTTTAATCAATACCCAAAAAACCCTACATATGCTGTTTCTCCATCATTGAACATTTAAAGGCTCAGGTATATAGGAGTCAGTGTTGAATTTATAATGATCCCAGATGTTGAGCTGATTTAGGAGTTGTATGTATGAGAAGCACCACAACTCCACAACTCCATCTGACTGTATAAGACTGTAGAAAGGACATTACTCATAATCACACACTCAGATGCTCATTATATATCTCAATCTCCACTGTTTGTAATGTTTAAATGATTCATAATCACACTTTTGGTTTCCCCCAGATGAGGACGGGTTCCTCTTTTGAGGTTCCTTTTAAGGTTTATTCCTCAAACCATCTAAGGGAGATAATGAAAAACATTCACCCCAGGTCGTCCCAGGTTTGCTCATTGGGAATAAATTACACATCGATTTAAATATACTTGAGTTTTGTTTACATTCTCTAAAGCTACTTTGACACAATGTACATTGAGAAAAGCCCTATAGAAATAAACCTGAATTGAATTGAATTGTCCTATTAATGCTTCTGAGGACATTTTTGAGACACTGCTGAGACGTGGTGTGGGCGTCTCAGCCATCTGTTTTATTTGTACGGTGTGAACGTGAGTGGATCCCATGGCCAACCAGTGAATTTTAAAAGGAAAGCGCAGCAGTGTGCAGTATCTCAGTCTGTCTCTCCTTCTTCTATGTAAGACACTGGACGTGTCTCCTTCGAAAGCGCTGACTTCAGCATAAAAGTGCCCGTTGCTGTGCAGTGTATGTCCTCCTAGGGCTGAACTTGAACCTTTCGGTCCATGTTGGGATCCATTAGGACTCGGTGGAAAAACATCTGTGGAGCCGAACACAAGAGGTTTATTACAGGTTACTCAAGAGATGTTGGGAAACAGGAAGGTACTGGAAAATCTATTATCCAAACATCCAGACCAATAATATCAGACAGAAGATAATCTGCAGAATCACAGATGAATATTAATACATGTTCTAATGCATTATTGGCTCGATAGTAACAAGTTACACAGGAATGGTGTATAGAGTTAAAAACATGTGTAACCGTTGATATGCTGAAGTTCAAGACTCTTTACTTAATCAACTCAGTTTATGTGAAAAGACTCGAATGTGACTCTCAGCACACTGATCTATTAATAGAATGATATTAATGACTCAAACACTGATTTATTTCTATTACAATGATCACAAGCCCAAAACCTTCTTTTCAACTACTTCAAAAAAATCACGCAAATGAGGTCACGTGTGTTGTGGCGAGTTCGGGTCTGAAGTTTCTTCATCATTCATTCCGCTTTAAGTGTTCTGCTTGATGTTGAACTGATGCTGAACTGTATGTTGGAGATCAGTAGATACACCAAGTGCCAATCAGAACGAGTTTAAAACAGAGCGAGCGTTCGATCCTGATTGGTGACTCGTTGCGTGTTTGAGCAGTTAAGCTTTTAACCTTATAAATAAAAAAGGAACGACTGATTTCGTAAAATGTAGTCGAGTAAAAAGTCAAATATTTGACTTTGAAATGTAGTGAAGTCAAAGTAAAAAAAAATTTAAAAAGAAAAGTCTCCTCAAATGGAAATACTTCAGAGAAGTGAAAAAAAAAAACGCTTATGTACAGTAACGAATTACCTTTACTTCATTACTGTCCACCACTGGATAATAAAACCAAATACCGTAATTTCCAGACTATAAAGCGCACCCATATATATATATATATATACCCACTGAATTTTACAAATATTTTTATTTTTAACATAAATAAGCCGCACCTGTCTATAAGCACTAATACACTGCACTAAAGTACTTTACACAGGCTTTAACGAAAGACACGTTACACAGTGTAACGGGTGAAATATGTTGCGCTTCCTTTAGGAGCATAGCGGTATTTTGGGAATAGCCTGCCGCTGCATTTTCCGGTATTACTGCGTGTGTGTAAGACCGAGGATTATGTCCTTATTATTTTCTGATGATTATTTCTACGTTTCTTTGACTAACCCATAACGCTGTTGCCATGTTTTGGAAACCTGTCTGTGCTTATATGAATATCTGTTGCAACTGGAGTTAGTGAGCTCTCCCTTCACCCAGACTCAACGTGTTACAACGGCTTGTATCTAAACAGTAGCCGACCAAGAAAGTCTTTGTTCACTGTCTTCCTCCTTCCTTTCACAACTATTTTTCGATGCTGTGCAGCTCAGAACACAGGGGAGGTGAGTTTTGGCTTGAAGTTTGTGAAACCTGGAAGAACCCAGGAAAAATCCATAAATTAGCCGCTTCGTTGTTTAAGCCGCGGGGTTCAAAATGTGGGAAAAAAGTAGCGGCTTATAGTCCAGAAAATACGTTAATAAAAAAAATCTTGCATCCATTTATACTGGCCATCCATGCTCAGGTCTGAACAGCATGAAGTGGTGATAAACTTCTCTGTAAATATTTCCTCATACAACGTATACAAGCAAGTAAAGCAAAGAAGCCAGGAGAAGGATTTAGAAGAAGAACAGAGGGGGAAAAAAACGTGTTGAAATCGTAACCTTTACTGAGCATCTGCAGACTGGCCACTGCAGGGGGACACACGCCCATGGTGTCAGGCTTCATCCGGTCGGGAGTGATCACTGCGTGCACTGTGCATCACTGGGTATGACGTCACAGCGAGTGTGTGTGTGTGTGTGTGTGTGTGTGTGTGCTTTATAACCTTATTGGAACTGGATTTATTGATTTATGCAGATGATCTATTGTTTCACATTACACTTTTCAATGATTTTATATTACACACTATGTACTAGATCAGGGGTCTCCAACATGGTGCCCGTGGCCACCAGGTCGCCCGCAAGGACCACATGAGTCTCCCGCGGGCCTTTTCCAAAAATAGCTGTTTCCTACTTTGTTAAATCGTTGTTGATAATTATTATGAGAAATTACATGATTAGTGTCTTCACATAGATGAATATCATTAATTATTAATAATAACATATAATAAAAGCTAAATTGAGCAAATTTGTTATTTTTAAGAATAAACTGAAAACTGTGCGTATCAAACTGGTAGCCCTTCATGTTAATCTGTACCCAAGAAGTAGCTCTCAGTTTCGAAAAGTTTGGTGACCCCTGTACTAGATTAATGTATCTAATAAAGTAATAAAACATGTTAGTGAAAAGCCAAAACCAGTTGATTTGTGAGTTTTTAATTACTTAATATACAAATCAGATTGTGCACCTCAACACTTTATTAACCAACAGACAAAAAAAAGATTCACAAAAAGACAAAAATTTATCTGCAATTAACAAAATGACAGTATCATGTCACAAAATAGTATCTAAGACTAAATACAACAATAAAAGACTTGTCATATACAAAATGATCATATAAAAGCGATGGTATTGTTGTATTCTCTATAAGGAGGCAGGTTTCTGGAAGGAGTCTCCAGTGTCAGTACTCAGCAACAGTCCTTTGTTTAAAGTTTACACTTTAATGCATTTCTTGCTGTTTTTCTTGCCTTAATAAATTAAAGAGAGAGGAAATGAGAGATTCTGGTGATGGGGAAACTCATCTCAAAAGTCTCTTTAATGAGGGGGTTTTAAAAGACCACACGATAGAGAGAGAGAGAGAGAGAGAGAGAGAGAGAGAGAGAGAGAGAGAGAGAGAGGAAGGAAGGAAATAAAGCAGTGGTGTACAATAGGATGAAGATTCCTGTCTAGACTTCATACATGTTCCCCGAGCTTTTCACCACATTTGGAATGACTTCCTATTAATTTTAAGATCAACTTAAATAAAAGGGAAAACAAAGAAATCGTACAGCCACTGACAGGTACAAAAGAAAGAAAAGAAAAGATGAATAGGCTTTTTATTTGTCACATGTACATTACAGCACAGTGAAATACTTTCTTTTGCATATTCAAGTGATGTTTGGAAACTGGGGTCAGAAATTATACAGTGTGTCTGGAGCAGAAAGAGTTGAGGGCCTTGCTCAAGGGCCCCACAGTGATAGCTTGGCAATACAGGGGCCGGACCTCTGACCTTCTGGTCAGTAACTAATCATTAAAGCGAAGAGATTAAACAGTCTGCCATTTTTTGAAACTATGCAGCGAGATTCCTTAATTAGACCGTCCAGGAGGACAACTACAGACAACTACAGACAACTACAGACAACTACAGGCCTCTCTTTACAAGCCTCTATTTTCCAGTGGTGTAAACTGGTGTTTGAACAACATTTTCCGAATTTGAAGATGCTGTTGGATACAGAGTTTTATAACAAATGAAGTTATTTGAGTGCTTGCATTGAATAATCACTTCAGGTGGGTGGGGATTTATGAAGAGCAGTTGTTCATTCATGCCTGTTTTTTTTTATAACGCAAAGAAAGGTTTCTATAGCGATAACACTGCACAACTTCCAGCTTTTTCTTTACAGGCTCTAAAGTATAAAGCAGTCCAGAGATCGGTAGAGTCTGGATTTGGTTACAAATTATATTAGATTTATAAAGGATATTAGAATTATTTCTATGGTCGAAGTTAGCGTTAGCGTTGTCACCAGAATGATAAAGTGTAGTTATTTTTCATATAAAGATAAAGAAAGATAAGTGCAGTTCAGCTAAATATAACTGACTGTGGTATTTGAACACTTTTTGTATACGAGGTGTACGAGGGGCGTTCAAGTCAAACCGGGACTTTTTTATTTTACAGGTATAAAAATAGATGCTAGCGTGACTCTACCACACACAGTAGAAGTGACTAGCCGCTAGCGTGTCATATTACTGATAAAAGGCGTACGACATTCACAGACTAATGATTAGGGAGTAAATTGAGCCAGCAGGCAATTAAAAAGAGTTGCAGGACAACCTGAAAGCAGCAGGAACAATAGATTTGCAGAGACCAAAAATCACAGTAAAAAGTGAGGGTTTTTTGTTTTAGGTGCAGTATTCTGTATTACTCATACGTTACCTGAGATTATATAAGAACTATAAGCAAAAAAGAATCATAATGTCGTTCAGAAAAATCTGTAGATCTTCATTTCTATAAGTACTGGAAAATGTTCTGCATGGAAAGAAGCTGTTCTTTTTATTCCAAATTAAATGGAAGAAATGGGTGAATACTTAATTTGTTATTTATTTATATGCAGCCATTTAAAGCGGGTTTATACAACTACTACTAGTATTACTACTCTATATGTATAAATATAATATTAATAATGTGTGTATTTAGTATTCAGTTTTATTTCAAACACTGCTTTGTTCTTAAAAATGTTGTGCTCGTGTGGCGACATCTGGTGGTCAAATCCTGTTATTACATTAAGTGATTAAACTACCTAATACTGTTACGCATATTTTCGCAGCTTTTTTATATCAAAATTATCAACACATTTTATTTTACCACTAATCATCGAAAATAATAAAAATAATAAAATAATAATAAAATAATAAAAACAAAAGTAAATGGAAAATATAATGTTGTGTATTTTTTTTTATATTTCAGTATTTGTCACTGAATAGAGACCAGATTATGGTTGAAGAAAAATAATGATATAAAAGTTTATGACATTTTTTTAAACAACACGAGAAATATGTTACTTCTTCTTCTCATCCTTCTTTTTTTGACTGCTTCTGTTAGGTGTTTCATCCGTCTCCATACTACCCTGTTCTCTACATTCGCCTCTTCCTTCACCACATCCATAAACCTCCTCCTTGATCTTCCTCTTTTCCTCCTTCCTGGTGTCTCCATCCTCAGCATTCTCCTACTGATGTCCAAACCATCTCAATCTCACCTCCCTCACCTTGTGACCAAAACATCCAACATGCGCTGTCCCTCTAATAAACTCATTTCTCATCCTGTCCATCGTCGTCACTCCTAACGAACATCTCAACATCTTCAGCTCTGCTACCTCCAGCTCCACCTCCTGTCTTTTACTCAATGCCACTGTCTCTAATCCATACAACATCTCAGGTCTCACCACAGTCCTATAAACTTTCCCTTTCACTCTCACAGATACTCTTCTATCACAAATCACTCCTGCTATCACTCTTCTCCACCCACTCCACCCTGCCTGCACTCTTTTCTTCACTTCTCAAACACACTCTCCATTACTTGCACTGTTGACCACCAAGTACCTGAACTAAAAAAAAAGTTTAAGCCTGAAAAACATATGACACCAATCTAGGGATAATTTGATCATTTCATGAAGGGTGCCAATAATTTTGGAACTGACTGGAGGTTTTAACGCTTTCTCTCTCCATGTCATTATAACTCAGCGACTCCTTTTAAAATAATCACCAGCATTTATAACAATGTAGGTGTAAATCGATGAATATAACTGAATGTATTGTTTTTTTTATATATTATTATCACTATTTTTATTATTGCTTTACTATTTCTGTATTAAAATGCACTAATAGCAATGATAGAAGCCCCTCGTCCTCATCCCCGTCTCTAAACGTGTGTATAATTGTGTGTTTAATGAACAGATGATAATTATATAACAACCTGGGGAATTTCACGCTTTTATCATTAGGCACAATTATGGCCACAGTGGGACTTTAATGAACTTTAATGACTTCTGATGAAAAGCCAGTTACATTATAGGGGCAAAAGTATTGGGACACCTGCGTTTTCCAGCCACTTCCCCAAACACAAAGTCGAAGACACACGATTGTACAGGACGTCTTTGTATTGCATATATATACAAGGAAGCAGCTTCCACAGGAAGTGACATCAAACATTTGAATGTAACTTAGAATAACGAAAAGTTAATTAATTTACGAATCACCCTTTGGACATACACTTATGGGCAAAAGTATTGGGACACCTGACTTTTTCAGTCGTATGTGGTTCAGCTCTGTGTCTCTGCTCTTTTAGCGCAATGTCGGAGACACGATTGTCTCAGACGTCTTTTTTGGATGAGGTAAAATGGAATTTTCCCTTCACTCGAATTAGGAGACCCACAAAGCACAGCTCCATGAAGATCTTCTCTGATGATGAATGTGAATGCTGACTGCACCCCAGACCTCCTGACTTTACTAACATCCTTGTAGCTGAATGAATCTCATACACATCTCCAAAAAATCTAGTAGAACATCTCCCCAGAAGAGTGGAGGTTACTATAACAGGAGATTTGGATTGAAGCAGATGATGTTAAAGCAGATGTGCACCAGGGTTTTATTATGTCTATCTATATATCAATATGTTTTTTGTGCATATGTCTGGTGAAGTGAACATCAGTGTTGCTTTATAGCTTCCGTATTAAAACCTTGTCTGTTTTGTACTCTGGGTTTTTATTCATTCAGAAATCAGTGCTGTTATTTCAAAAATCTGTTGGAGCAACTATTTCAACACAGGGTTTACAGCAGGCGGGTCTCCTGTCGCCAGTGGGACTAGTTCGGAATGAACTTTTTGCATTCTTCTGATTCCTGGTGCTTCTAAGGATCGGAATAATACTGCTTTCGAACGGTTTTACCACAGTCCGCTTACCGCTGCTGTTCCCGATGGAACCTGATCCGAGGCACACCTCTAATCTCGACCGAATGCTCCGTGAACCTTTTTTTAAACCCTTCATTTTAATCTCTATCATATCCGTTCAGAATAATCAGCGATCCATTCAGAATAATGCGGTCGTATTTGGTTACATCTTAAGATGTAGCATTTTGTAGACGGATGGGTTTGGTATCTTCCTTGATGCCCATATCCACATAAGGCATGAGGGCCTCCTGAATCGCTCAGTAAGGATGGAAATGATTTAAATCATATGCATTACGGGGAACGTAGACGGCGGCAACACCAGCTCATGGTGGCTAAGCAGATCTACCTCCAGAGCAGTGATAAATTAAAGGAAAAATGGACAAAACTGACATATGTGTTAGGATGGAGTCAGGCTACTGTAGGTCATCCAAAGAGCTTATGTGTTGAGAGGAGATATTCTGCATGTCTCGGAAATTGTATCACTTAAATCAGGGGCATTCTTTTCCACAATAGGCCGGTTGTTTTATTTCAAACAAGCAACGACCACACCTGATAGTCCATTTAATGTGAAGATCTAAACAGGTGGAATTTGGTGTGGCCTGGCTGGAATGAAAACCTGCACCCATACCAGCCTGATGTGGAAAAGATTGGACACCGCTGATTTAGATGAATCCGTTACGCTTACATTTGCAGCATTTGGCAAACGTGCCCTCATCCAGAGGAACTTACAGCTGAGCAGTTGAACAAAGTATTTTATTTATCAATGTTGCCACACCATCACCTTCAAAATAGTCCCCTTGCACAGCAATACAATGCCAGCATTCCTGCCTCTTCTGAAATGTATCCTGGAAGTCATCTTTTCGAACTGAGATTCACGCCGGCTCTCCACATTGGTGTAGAAACAGCAAACTTTAAGCCGGATCTTCAGAAAGAGGGCGAAGTCCACAGGAGCTAATTGAAGGTCTTCCTGATCTCTTGTCATCTTCCAGTGATGTTTCTGTGAGATATACCCATTAAGCAACCACCTCCATAGGCCTACTCTATGATATTGCAGCATAAGCAAAAGAGAAAACTAGAATTTTTTTGTAGTAACTGTCCAATTCTTCATCTAATAATAGTCTTCTGGTGTAGACGGACATTACTTTCCCTGAGACGTTTCTCCAGGTTGGCTTTGTGAAACCTTTCACCACAGTTCACAGCGCCAAAGTTGGCTGGAAAGGAGTCCAAATGGGAATAAAGAAAACGTATCTCCTGTGCCGTTGCAGTTCATCGACTCGTATGTCTGGAATGGACTTTGAATCTGTTGAAATGTTGTTTGGAGCCCTGTGGTTGCTCTTAAAGGTGGTCCACATGAGACATCCATCAAAGTGACTATCCTTCATCACTTGTCGGATCTACGGGCAATGAAAACACCTTCTGTTATCTTAATTCATTACCCACAATGAGCGTTCGTGAACGATTCGTTCATTTTGAAAGAGTCTTTAATGTGACTCAGAAGAACGAGTCGTCAGAAAGAGCGATTCGTCCTTTTACTACTGAATGAGCAAAGCATCACAAAATCTCTGTGGGTTATGAACAGGAAACAGGTGCTAGACGCTATGAAGTGCAGAATTGAGTAGTTTATCGCTCGACTCTTCGAGTCTGAGTCGTTCGTTCTTTTATCATGTGACTCCCATAGACGCTTTTCACTTATATATACATATATTTAATTATTGAATCTGTAGTCAACGTTGGTGTATGTAGACGTGTCAGAATCCTCTCATTGAATCTTCCCATCACTATTACTCACCTGTAGGTGTGGGGATGTTTGGACCACTAGAGAGCAGCACTTCAACATTGATAATTATCCTGATTCCTATTCAAAAACTCAAGGTGTGTGAAGGAATCAACTTGACTGGGCTACAAACACATCTATCTTTCCGTTCCTCTCTCTCTCTCTCTCTCTCTCTCTCTCTCTCTCTCTCTCTCTCCTTTCTTTAACAGTCACCCAAACCAAGCCTTCCTCCCTCCCACTCTTATATATACACACACACACCCAAGCAAGCAGGATGTAATATTCTGTGGTCAGGCAGCCTGATCTTGATTCCTTTTCTCTTTTCAACATAACATCGCTCCCAGTGGAGTTGTGGCCTGTGGTTTCCTGCTTCATGGACAACGTCTGCAAGATAAACATCGACTGAAACGACAGCGCTAGCTCCGGCAACATACTGTAATAACGAGACTCCAGGCTTCAGCGCGATTAAACTGTCGTCTGTATTTCACTCTTCTTTCTCGTTTCATCCCTGACAATCGTGGTTCTTTACCCGTCCCTGCACTCAGTAACGCATCAATAAACGCTTGTGTGAACACAAAAGCTCTTTACACGATCTTCACGTCTTCACACTAAAACGAAGATCACGCTTCATGAGTCCCACCCAGCATGTATTGCTGTATTCCCACTTCACACACAGCGTTCTTGAGATAGGCTCGGGACCAACCCTGACCCTGACCAGGATAAAGCGCTTATTGACGAATATCATGTGGGAACAATTTTCTGTCTCTGACACACGTTTTTTACAATTTTTTTATTTTAACTAGACACACAACAACGAGGATCTGATACACTGCGTGAGCGGCGGATAATTAAACACAGTGCTTTTGACTGTTATTTACTCACGATCATTATTTTGTTACCAGGAGTTTTTATTTATTTATATTTATTTATAATTCTACAGTAGAACTGTTTCTAGAGTAACAGTGTACAACAATCAGGAACATGTATGCCACAAATTATACACAGGCAGATGTTTTCTGTGAGAAAATGTTGATTTCCAAAGAGATCCAGAGGTAAATCTGCAAAATGTAGATGGATCCAGTGCTGCTGTAGAGGCCATGAAAAGATTGAGAGGTTGAGAAGTGGAGCCATGGAGCGACTTTTACTTCAGCAATGAGTAGGTTATTTTCACAGAGAAATAATTCCTAATAATTCCACCTAATGCAGGTGAAAAGAGATCAAGACAAAGGTTTGTTGACAAAAATGATCTCAATCCACATTTAGTCTCCATTTGCAAAATCCACTAGTGATTGTGAAGATTTGTAATTTTTATACTGTAATTAATATCAACAGTCAAAGATGTTGAGATGTTCATTGGGAGTGACGACGATGGACAGGATTAGAAATGAGTTTATTAGAGGGACAGCGCATGTAGGACGTTTTGGAGACAAGGTGAGGGAGGTGAGATTGAGATGGTTTGGACATGTGCAGAGGAGGGACATGGGGTATATCAGTAGGAGAATGCTGAGGATGGAGCCACCAGGGTGGTTTATGGATGGGGTGAGGGAAGACATGCAGGTAGTTGGTTTGAAAGAGGCGGATGTAGAGGACAGGGGGGTATGGAGACGGATGATCTGCTGTGGTGCCCCCTAATGGAAGAAGCTGAAAGAAGAAGAATTAATACCAGTCTAATACATTAGCTCAGGACCACAGGTTGCATGAACAGTTTTGTATTTAACCAATCACAGAACACCTCAACAATAATGGAAATTGAATTTATGGACATTCGTTGATGAGGACGGATTCCTTTTTGAGTCTGGTTCTTCCTCAAGCGTGTTAATAAAGTCAGGTACTGATGTAGGTGCACTGTTTGTGGAAGAACCACATATGGATGGAAAAGTCAGGTGTCCCAATACTTTTGGCAGTACTGTCTATTTAACGACACCAATGCCTGACACCAGATGACACCAACGGCTTCAAGTCAAGTCAAGTTTTCCTCGTATGTTGGGATGAAATAAACAAGTGATTCAATGAAATACAAATGAAATTGGTTCCATGGTATAACATGGTTTAAACATGGATTAATAATAAATAAAATGTGTATAAAGTTCAATTGAAAGCAAAGAAGTTTGAAATGAATTTTAGAAAAAGCTTTTTCAATTCAGACACAAATGAGGATGAAAGTTGGTGAGGTTAAGCAGGAACAAATATATCAGGTAAAGCATTTGGTGCAGTTCTACACAGTAAAACTGTAAACTAAATATACATATCTGTTACACATAAACACCATGTTCAGTACCTGAAATAAAAAAGTTTTTCAAAAAAAATTAATAATTTACGATTCAATAATTTAATGATGTGATGCATCGATTTATAAAAAGTGTGCATCAGTTACAGCTTGGCATTTGAATCATTTTTAACATATTTGCATCTGTTAAAAAACGACTTATTTATATAATCATTAGTAAATGTGGTGTCATTTTATTATTTTGAAAATGACTATTAATTTGTGACTAATATTTGTTTTCCCGTGCGCGCTCTTTCAACATCTCGCATCTCATCAACACGATCCTGAGAGTCACATACAATACAGATTAACATGGCAGAGGTAGAGTTGCATCTTCCTGACAGAAACAACATCTGCTTTTCTTGAATTTTTTTAACAATTTTTTTTGCAAGAAGGCACTTAAGTAAGATGATTTGCATATTTCTTTTCTACTGCATCCTACACGTTGTGTTGAATCGAATTGAAATTGGGTCGCACTGCATTGCGATAGGGGTGAATCGTATCGCGTCGCATCAGAAGCTGCTTCATATGTATCTTAAATGTATCGTATCGTTGGCTATGCATCCAGATGTGCATCGAATCGCATCAGCCTCAGTTATGGAGCTGCACATCCCTAATACAGATTAAACAGCTGTCACAGCAGGTGAATGGAGGCAGATGTGAATGCAGAAAAGGAATTTTTTGTCAACAAGCAAACAAACAAATCCAAAAATCATATTCCAAAGACATGCAAAGTGCAGTTGAGGTGCAAATGGCATAGAAGGGGGCGAAGCCAACGAATCAAAATCTGAAACAAGCAGGAATCAAAACGCAAAATAGCAAACAACGAATAAAGGCTTGGGAGATCAGTGATTTAGAACTTTGCTTTAACATTGGAAAGACTCAAACATTGTCTAAGTGGATGCAGGGGTGCAACTGTACATTTGCTTAAGCGTAACAATGATGCATCCCCCAAAAAAGAGGGGTAAAAACAAGAATAAATACACTACATGCATTGGTGCTTCCCATGTCTGTGCCACTTTTCACTGCATATACTGCATTTCTGCACCTCTGGGTGGATGTGAAAGTGTTTCTCATGAACAAACCATAAACCATATACCAATGTTCTGTTTAAACCGGTCTGAAATTGATCGTAGCCTTTCCATCAGAGTTCTGGCGTAACAATGGGTCATTAAGTGAAAAGTAGAAGTTCACTAACATACTTTTTCACTAACATCTGCCAGTGGAAAATGTTTCTAGGTGCACATTGTTCCAAAACTCTTACGCGCATGTATAATTGCGACTGTATCCGAGCTTCGGTCCAGGTACGCCTCAGAAAAACATTTTATCATCCATTTGTATTAAAATTGAGGTGCAATTACAACTTCAGGACTGTTCCAGCATAGGTTTTGTAGAGTACAGCAGGATTGTTTGTTTTATGGAGTTCAGGAGACCTGCAACAATTTTGTGTTCTCTTTTCTGCTACATACCTGATTAAACCCATCATCGAATTAATCTCATTTAGTCTCCGAAGGTCTGATAATGAAAGCTGAGACATAGGCACAGCTCTCTCTTTCTCTGTCTTGCTTTCTTTCCCTCAGATATCACTTTTTTCATGGGTCTGTATTCATGCCCACTGTGTTCTTTATCTAAAGTGGATCAGCTCACTCATTGCTCTGTCCTGGGAGAGAAACAGCTATGCGACCGGTTGCCAGATCAGCGGTGGAGCCACAGGAATGCGCAAGGATAGCTTTCATCAGCCACCGGCCCCTTTAACACACTTGGTGTGATGAGAGAAGAGAGACGGGGAAAAAAGCGCCCAGCGACGCAGTCTGGACCTCTGGGATTGTTCATGTAGAACATTCCTGCTCAAACTATTTCAACATCAAAATCCTAAACCGCACTTTCCAACTTCTAGTCTTGTTTTTACACCACATCTAATTGATCGACAATTCCCGAGCCCTACATAAGGTTCAGATGGATGTATTCCAGCTCGGCTTCCTAATCACAGACCTGATAAATGTATTGAACGTTTCTAGCGTTTTTACTGATCCAACGCACCCACCCAGGAATGCTGTTCATTAGCTGATTAGATTAGATCAGGTATGTTAGATGTTTGGTTTTACACAAAACACAACCCAGCAGCTCGCTGACCAGATGTTCCTGAGTTAAAAATGGAGAATTTGAGCTTCAGGTTTCAACCCTCGTCCTGGAGCGAGGCTGTCCGGCACATTTCAGCTCTTTTTCCTGTTCAAACACAAACATATCGGCTATAGATTTTAACTGATTTGAACACAAAATCATTTAATAAAACATTGTGCCCATTTTGTGACCTCAGGACCATTTATAAAACTCTATAAATACGATTGATACTAAATGTTTCATAAAGAGTTCATTTTAGATGTGCAAAGTATTTGCTATAGTATGCAAACAAATTATAATAATAATATTCAAACAAAGTTATATAAGATATATTATAAACCTGCAAGCCAGCCATCCTCTAGAACAGGGGCACACACACATTTTTGGCTTGCGGGCTACTTTTAAAATGCCCCAGTCAAAATTATCCTACCTACACCAAAAAACATATATATATGTGTTTTTGGGTACACAAAACGGTACAAAAATACACAGTTTGTTTTGCAGACCTTGGTTTTTAAGTCAGTTCCATTCAATTGAGATTTTTATTACTATTGTTTAATATTTAAACAGTTTTTTTTGTTTTTTTTTAAACAATTGGAAATAAAATGAGTGCATGGTTAATTGTATATAAAATCGTATCAAATATAATTATAATATTTAAAAAAAAATTAATTAATCAAATTGATGCAATACACTTTTTTATTATATTTATTCAATTAAGTAATTAATTAAATTGGCACAAATTAAATTGATGAAATTTAATTAAATAAATGAAAAAATGTAATTAAATTGAATAGTTTACATTTGTTAGACCCCATTTGGGTAATACAGATGTCTTTGTAAGTGTGTGTGTGTGTGTGTGTGTGTGTGTGTGTGTGTGTTTACATTTTATATTACATTTTCCAAAGCTATATCCTACTGAACTGTTTTCAGCGTACTTTACCGAATGTCTTCATTCCTTCCATCCTTCATTCTATTACTCCCTCGATATGTGGAATTTTCATGATTTTCTCTTTTTAAGAGAAATTCTTGAAGCTGCACATCTCTAAAGTATCTGTAGCACTAGCGTTAGCCACTAGCTACCTTCTAATGCTAGCGATCCGGATTATTTCGCGTTTTCATGCATGCGCAAAACAAATCTTATAATCTTATTGTGGTTTGAAGTAAGTAGCCACGGTGACACTGTGTAAAAATAAATTAAGTTTAATGAAAGTAAATCTCCATGTCATTTAATCACATCATTTGTTAGTTGATATTTCTCAAAAAACTACAAAAAACAAGGTGTTTGCACACTTATGACAAAGACCTATTTATTTGAATGACTATTTCTTTGATGGAATAAAAAAAAAAAAAGGGAGAATTTTCTTGAGAAGTGACCTTGCAGAATGTGAAGGTCATGTGGGTGTGCTTGTGTTTATAGCTAAAATCAAAGCTGTAAAAATCATTTCAAATGTCTCAGAATTATAAGCATGTCTAGACGTCCCAGAATGTACTTTTAAGGTACAGATGACGAGGAGCTGTAAATATAATTAAAAAGTAAATTAAAAAGTAAACGTAATGTAAAATTGTAAGCAAGTTGAAGACGCATGAGCCGAGGTTAAATACGAGGTGCATTAATATTTAACTTACACCAGGCAAAGTTAAATATTAATGCACCTCGTATTAAACCTCGGCTCATGCGTCTTCAACTTGCTTACAATTTTACATTACGTTTACTTTTTAATTCATTACATTACATTACATTGATTACATTCCAAAGTGAAATACTGAAGATTTTGGCGTGTGGCTCAGCACAAAGTATACTGAATTTGATCTAAAGTTTGAAGACCAAGTGTAAAGCTTCTGAAATCAGAGAAGATCCAACTTCTCCATCCCATCCCAAATTCAAAATCGGTTTATAAAATAAAGAAAAGTGTATTTTATTTTCAGAAGGTCTCTATAAAATGTTGAAACAGGTCAAAACAGGTCCTCATATTTCCTGAGCTCACACACAAATACATAAACACACAGAGGAGTCACTATCCATTCACAAATGAGTCACTTTTCATCCTCCATTGTTTACTATTACTTCCTTTCACAACACAGTTGCTGACAGGCTCTTATTACTCATAACCAAATTCAATTAGTCAAAGCTCTTCATATCTCTCCATCAGTACAAACATCCAGACTGTCACATCTGTTCATTTTAAAACCAAAACATATCTCAAAACTACAAACAGGAACAAACTAACAGGAACAAACCGAGTTTAATGGGCAAAACTCTTCGGCAAGCATCTTTGTGTGTTTACAGGAGATAATACCGAATGTATCTTCATCTCTTAAACCCCAGACCTGGTTTGAAGAACATTAGAGATGATATCACACAAGTCATGAAGAATCAGCAAATCTTCTTTTTAGAAATGCAAAAATTCATCCACCCTCACCCTCAGCACTGGAGCTCCCCAGGGTTGTGTTCTGAGCCCCCCGCTGTACTCACTGTGCACATACGACTGTGTGGCCACTTCCAACTCCACCACCATCATCAAGTTTGCTGACGACACTGTTGTGGTGGGTCTGATCTCCAACAACGATGAGACGGCCTACCTACAGGAGGTTAAAAACCTGGAGAGATGGTGCCAGGAGAACAACCTCCAGAGGGTGGGCTCGCCTGTCCTGCATGGTGCTGTTCCCAATTACATAAACCATCTTAAATTGTTTACTGATTTACTGTTTACTGCCAAAGAATATTTTGTATATACACCTTTTTTCTCATATATATATTTTTATATATTCTTATATTTCATATAGTTTTATACTTTATTTTTTATACTTTATTTATCCTATTCTCTCATTCTCTCACTATTCGATGAACTGGTAACCACTTGATGGATGGTTTCTCATGAACAGCTTAAAGATTATTGAGATTAATACAGATTTATAATTAATATAAACAGTGTACTACAATGAACAGCTCTGCTTTCAAGTGTCTGTCAGTGAACAATGATGGAATTGTAATGAATGGTCATTCAGGGCCACCCAGATAAAATGGGTTCTTTTTGGTCTTCTAAAGGTTTCTTACTCATACCATCTCATTGAGTTTTTTCCTCACCGCTGTGGCTACTGGCTCACTTATCAGGGATAAACTTATATATAATTCACAATGCTAAAATATAATCTGCTTTTGTGAAGTAGTAGATTATACATTTACAGCATTTTTCAGATGCCCTTATCCAGAGTGACTTACAACTGAGCAGGAGAGGGTTAAGGGCCATGCTCAAGGGCCAACAGTGACAGCTTGGTGGTGGTGGGACTTGAACCTGTGACCTTTTGATTCAAAGGCCAATGCCTTAACCACTGAGCTACCAACTCCTTCTCCACCTGGAGCAGAGGTTTATGCTCTGGGATCAATTTCCCCATATCACCCTAGTATCTTGGGCCATTGAGCAAGGCCTTTAACCCCCTGGAGTACAGAGGGGCTTGCTTTCTTTCTTTCTTTCTTTTTCTTTCTTTCTTTCTTTCTTTCTTTCTTTCTTTCTTTCTTTCTTTCTTTCTTTCTTTCTTTCTTTCTTTCTTATTAAGATACATGTCACACCTTCACCCTCTACCTTTAAAGTTGATTGGAAAAATATCCACTACAAGAATACAATAATAATTACAATAGAATGAAATTGAATTGAAAAAGTAAAACACTTCGGCACAAAAAAAATCTATTTAAATCCATTTACGGTTACGTTTATTATTGTGGAACATTCCTTTTCTTACCAACCTCTGTTATGGTTGTTTTTTTCTTTCTATCTGCCACTGTTTTGTCATGCAGTAACGATTGAGTTGGAAAAATTACTGATCTTTACAACAAACACTATTTTATTTGTATCTGTTTATAGTTTCATTTAATGATGAGATACCAGCCATAAACAAGTAATAGCAGCTATAAACACTCGTTCCCTCACCAGCGCTCTATTGTATTTGTTTTCTCTTGAAGCTAACAAGAAAAAAGCAAATTGTAAATCTCTTGCTGCGATTCATTCTTCCTTTGCTGATCTTTTCAAAAGGAGGGTAATCTTGGGTTATTTTAAAAATCTGGCTAATTCATGCTTCTCAATGAGTCATCTGTGGTTTGGTGGAGGACACGCAAACATTTATTTATCGTCTGTGCATGTGTTCTTTTTTAGTGCAGAGTACACTCCCTTTGTGTTCTTTATACCGTATGTTCTTTCATCCCCTGACCCCAGAACGCTATGATTTCAAGAATATCAGACAGTACCATAATGTTTAGCTGGCTAAAATAACGCCCTGTATGATTACAGGGCATTGTATAGAGGAGACAAAAGCAAACACCACCTTCCTGTGGTATTTATGGTATTTAAGTTTTGTATGGCTCTAAGAAGGTGTTTATACCATATAAATATCTCAGAGGTGGAGCCTAGGCACAGTAACATATACTGTATACTGGGACTGGGACATTTCTATGTGAATAAAACTGTGATTTATGTGAAAATTGGCAATAAAATGTAATTTTTTAGTCTGGAGATTAAGTGAGAGCAATTGTAACCAGGAGGTTATACTGTAACTCGTGCAGCCAGACGAAAGCATTCACCATATGCACATTTATGGCATTCGGCAAACCGCCTTATCCAGAACCACATACGATGACCTTGTTTTTATACAAATTAAGTTTGATAGCGTTACTCGAGGACCAAGAAGTGACAGCTTCATTTAAATTCTTAAGATCTTTTGATCAGAATTCCAACACCTAAGCAATTCACAAATTTCTACCACTCAGTTACCGCTTCCCACTTACAAATGTTCACTACTGAGCTATCACTTCCCACTTTGAAATTTCTACAACTGAGTTGCCACTTCCCATTTACTATTTTCCACTTCCCACTTACAAATTTCTACCACTGGCCTAGGAATTTCCCTTAATAGTTTCTACCACTGAGCTACTATGTCCTACTTACAAATTTGACCACAGAACTACTATTTCCCACTTTGAGTTACCACCTTCCAGTTACAGATTTCTACCACTGACCTACGACTTTCCACTTACTAATTTCTACTGCTGTGAAATACCATTTACCACTTACAAATTTCTACCACTGAGCTACAACTTCCAACTTACTAATTCCCACCACTTAGCTATGACTTCCAACTTACAAATTTCTACCACTGAGTTATCACTTCCCACCTACACATTTCTTCCACTGAATTACCACTTCCCTCTTACAAATTTCTACCTCGGAGTTAGAACTTCCCATTTACAGACTTCTACTACAGAGCTACCACTTCTCACTTACAATAATTTCTACCCCTGAATTACTATTTCCCACTTCCAAATTTCTACCTCTGAGTTACCACTTTCTTCTTACAAACTTCTACTACGGAGCTACCACTTCCCACCTACAAGTTTCTATAAGTCCTATGCTGTTTTTGTCTGAAAGCAGACTTTGCCCACATGACACGCTCCATAACACCCTTCACCCACTCGGTTAATAAAAGTACTGTAGCCGTGACTACGCAGGGTCTCTGACCCTTGTTCCACCCGGATGCTGTGCACTTCTGAGGCTTTCTCCTTGGCTGTTTAGGCCTAAATTATCAGCTACAAGCTCATATCGCATTTAATTAGTGGTTTCGGCACATCTCGGCCAACTGGTTTATGATCAAAACAGCTAACAAACACAAGCTGTACGAAAGAGCTGTTTCAATTTGATGCGTATTGCTTGCGACTTGTGCGCGTTCAAGCCGAATTCTTGAAACAGACTGTTAACAAGGCATGCTGTTTTCTCATGTAGCTCACAACAGATCTGTTGGCAAACAGGTCGTTCATGAAAGCACAGACAGCTTAAACACTGGGCTTGGATTAAGGCCAGTCTTAACCTAAATGCACTGTTTATGGTCTTGTCAAATCGAATTTTACACTCGTGTGCATCCAGAAAAGAAAATGGCTCCGAACAGAAACATTGCTAAGAGATTTTAGGTAAATATGCTTCCTCCATCCTAAATAAAGTCACAATATACTACAAATTGCTGTTTTCTCCAAACAAAGAGACATTAAACTATATTTCTCCTGCATGATGAAACACATTGAGTGCAATATCAGTCAGAAACCCATTACAGTATTACTTTATAGCCCCTGAAAAAAGACCTGCTATTACATCCATAAAAGCAAGGCTACATGCAATATACTATAGCAAATGTAAGGCTTTTATCCGGTGGCCTATAAATTCAAAACACTTTCACAAACCATAAACACCACAGCAAAGAAAAAAAAAAAATCACCAAACCAAAACAGAAATGCAACAACAAAACCAAAAGACACCACAGAAGATGCTTTAACAGATCAACGTTATCATAAAACAGAAATTGCTATTCTTTACTACAGATCCTATGCTCATGCTGAGAAATCAAGGTTCTAAGAAGAAAGAAAGGTTCTACTGGTCCTCGTATTCATGCCTTTTTTAACAAAAAGCTTCATATGATGATTTGTTTGATGCATTGTTTTTTATTAATTGTTCTGCTATTATTGCCTTGAGAATTCTGTAAAAGATTTTATCAAGATGAGATACAATCAAAGATATGCTGGTTAAACGTTTATATATGCAAATGGTTCTGCAGGGTGGGGGTTTAAGCCTTGTATCACCAAGCTGCCATTCTTAGGGGCCCCTGAGCAAGTCCCTTAACCCTCTGTGTTCCAGGGTCTAACATCGCTGGGATATTCGAAGAAAGTATTTTATTATGCTGTAAAAAAAACCCAATGAGACAAGTATAAAGCACCTTTCTTTCTTTCTTTTTCTTTCTTTCTTTCTTTCTTTCTTTCTTTCTTTCTTTCTTTCTTTCTTTCTTTCTTTCTTTCTTTCTTTCATTACCTCTATTCCAATGTTTCTTCTAAAGCTTTTGTATGAATTCTTAAAATTCTGAAAATGTGTCTAGTGGCCAAAATATTAGATATCAGATATCAGATCTCGGTCACATGATGTACTCAAAGGAATATTAGGTGGTTGATTAGCGGTTAAAGCATTTGGATCAAAAGATCATGAGTTCAAATCCCAGTTGCACCAAGTCAAATTCTTACATTATAAAAAGTAAAAGCGCTGGAAACGTCTAATTTCATTCACAAGACTGAAGCACTGGATTTACCTAAAGGGACCTGTTTTCACGTAAAGGTTACACGAAATTTCAAAAAATGAATGCAAGATGGTTGGATATTATTCAAAACTGTTCAAACGCAGTCGTAAGAAAAAAGGTTTGAACTCTTAGCCGCATCCCGAACCCTAAGCTTACGTGAAAATCGAGTCGGACGAAAGCATGTGGCCCGCATGAGCTTTTAAGAATTTATTACATTGTCATTTTTATTGGGTTTTGTGGGAAAAGCAAATACAAATATTCCCCAGTTACTGACAAAGGCTGTAACTCAGAGGCACAGTTCACAGAAAATGCACACAGCGTTCCACATTCAAGACATGCCAGGATTTTCTAAGCCAATCAAACCTTTGATCATCCTGCATCTGATTTTTATCTTGTACTCAGACCTTTTATTTCTTCCCCAATTTCTAAACAGAATCGGAACGAAAACCATGAGACACAAATCTGCCGTTGTTACCTGAAGCGTTGAAGAAATGGACCTTGATTTAAAGTGTCGTGGTGGATGCAGAAAGGTAATGGATGTCGGATCGACACTTTGCAGTCGTTTCACAATGACAGAAAGCCACACTCTGAAATCTTCCTCTTGGCAGCTGGAGGAACGAGAGCACATGCCAGTATACTAATTCCAAACAGATAGGCAGGACACAGGCACGGAAAGAGTGCTTGGATCCAGCCAAAACCTAAATACCACAGATCCCTAAAGGAATGCCTAAACAATTAGTGCACAAAATGCTCAGACCGGAGGGGTGCATCCGAGTTGGCTTGTTACGAGCCTTCAGATGAGCAAGACAATCCCATTTCTAAGAAAACCATTAGTCTAATATCATTCCCATAAAGAACTGCAGAAAACCTTGAAAGTATTGTTTTATGACTCGCTTTACGACTCGTTACACAAAACCAAATGGCGAATTAAAAAAAGCCAGATCTTAAAGCACCTCTATTGCGAAACCCTGCTGTTAGCGGTTACCGTGAGCACCAGATTTCTTAATGACGGAAATGATGTTGCCAGAAATAGCGCTAATTCCGTACGAGTCACAGCCTTTCAAAGAGAAAGAGACATAGACTCAACCATAACAGATATATCTGCCCAGACATTATTAACTTTACCCTATCATTACATGC
>NC_060896.1:3828888-3831388 GCF_014805685.1 Silurus meridionalis | reverse complement strand
TTACGAGATTGAAAGAGATGCGTAACATTTGTGTGTGTATATGTGGTTTGGAGGGTGGGGGGGGATTTACATGGTTACACACTTGCTCGATGCATGATAATGAAGTCTGTGTGTGAGAGCATGAGGGAGATTTTTTACATCGCCATACTGACTAGAGGAAAACTACCGACTCATCATTTTTAGATTTTTGTACGATTTCTATAGATTTTCTTTCATTCAAAAGGATTTCAATCCCTTTCCTTTACCTGTGGTCGTATTAAAAAGTGTTATTTCATTTTATCATAGGTATTACATCGAGTTTGTGTTTTTCTCACGTGAGATTTTCTTCCAAAAGAAAACAACAACAGACTCGACTCACAAATCAACTTTTACACCAATTCAACATTCAGAACACTTTAAAATGGACAGAATCTTTATATATAACAGAAATCATTCTAAACCTATTTTTTCTAGTCTATCATGCTTGTGCTTTACTGGTATTAGCTGAAGTTCTCCCCCTCCCTCGTGTCCTTATAAGGCAGGCCAGTGCTTGCATACTTCAGGTGATATCTTATCCAGGATGATCAGTGTGTGTCAGTATGGTGGCTTGGCACACAGTGACACATCCACCCTGTACACACACACCATCGTATCGTATTACACAGAGCTTCCCTGCACACAGGCTCGGGTCGGGACGCCACCTTATTTAGAAAGAAGAAAAAGAACTGTTGCTTTCCGGATGTTTTTTGTTTTCCGCACCGTTCTCAGAAAATCGACTGTTTCTGAAATACATTTGAATGTTCTGTGAACACACACACACACACACACATACACACACACACACACACACACACACACACACACACGAATCCAGGAAGTGACTGTTGAAACGGATTTTTATTGTTGTACTGTAATAAACCTATACTTTATATACAACATACGATTATTTACTATCTCCTGAGAAATGAATTTAGGTACCAAAGTGAGGAAAAGAGCTCTGGACCCAACAGTAGCTCCTTGGACTTAATCAGTATCCGCTGTTCCCTTTAGAACCCTCTCTTTTGCTGGCTGTACAGTTGTTGACAGTCTGCAGATACGATACGCCTCTTCTAAAACTCTATTCAGGAACAGCACTTCTAATACAAGGGACAAACAGCTGATAAAAGAATAAAAAAAACCTCGCAGAGGCTTCATCTGCATTCTATCACTTGATACACGGTCACGTGAAATCCGCTGGTCTTAAATTATATAGCACGGTGAAAGAAAACCGACAAATATGTACAACGAAGCAATAAACAGCAATGAAAGACAAAAATCCAGATGTGAGAGGAAAAAGACAAAACATAAGACCTGATACATAAAGAGATTCTCCTGAAAAAAAAACTCAAAAGGTTTTGGCAATTGGTGGAAAAATGACAGCAAGAACATGTTTCTTTAAACATTCAGGCTGGGATTGAATGTGTGTGTGTGTGTGTGTGTGTGTGTGTGGACTGCAACATCAGGAGACAGAAAGATAACCAACATTCCTAAGTCAGACACTGGCAAATTGCAAATGCCAGGTGTGTGTGTGTGTGTGTGTGAAGCGCAAACCTTTTCCTATGAAGGGCCAAAAGTTGCTTTTTGTTTCTGTTCACATAAATGGCAAAGTGAGTCAAAGTGAGAAACGTCTTCACAGGCCAATAGTTTGCGCATCTCCGCTCCGAATAATCACATGATTTTCCTGTAAAATTTATTTATTTATTTATTTATTTATTTATTTATTTATTTATTTATTTATTTTTTACACTTCACGTTTTCATTTTTTAATTTTTTTTCCACACCATGTTAATTAGTATCAATTTATTCAAGTTGAAATGAAATTCAAATTCAAATCAAATTTAAATCAAAAACAAATCACATTTGAATCAAATTCAAATTCGAATTCAATTATTTCAGATTTGAATTAAAGAATTAAAATAGAATAAAACAACCTAATAATTTGAAATATATATAAAATATTAATCAAGTTTGTTAAGATTATTTTATCCACATAAAATTTATTTATTTATTTATTTATTTATTTATTTATTTATTTATTTATTTATTTATTCATTCATTTAACTCTGATGCCCCAGATCACTTTATTTGCACAAACTTTGCTTTAAAGCTTTGATTGAAAACTACAGCTGGATTGAAATGAACCTCTCTGGTTGGGAAACTGTTTGTGCTGAAATATATTTAATGAGAGAAGAAAGAAAAAGAAAAGACCACACGTTTTTTTCGCTCTTGCCGATGAAAACTGAACGCTGTTTGTTTTCGTTAAAGCATTCACGAGATATTGTTGTATACAGTGATCTGATTTTACACCTTTTAAAGATGGAATACAGCAATGGATTGGATATGTAATAATAAATAGAGCACAGATACCGTGTAAAAGTTTACCCCAAAGTTGATGGAACACAATTGTATTGGACATATTAGGATGCAGTGACTTAAAATCTTCCCTTTATACTTGAACTAGGAGAACTGCTTTACATGGGCT